>NW_024871442.1:55000-106614 GCF_019054845.1 Dipodomys spectabilis
CTCACATTCACCCTAAACCTCACCCTAACCCTACGCCTACCCCTCTCCCTAACCCTCACATTAACGCTAACCCTAACCCTAACCCCAACCCTAACCCTACCCCTAACTCTCAACCTCACACTAACCCTAAACCTAACCTTCACCCTCATCCTAACCCTAATCCTCACCCACACCCTAACCCTCAAACTCACCTGAAGCCTCTCCCTCACCCGAACCCTCATCCTCACCCTAAATCTCACCCTAAACATCACCCAAACCCTAACCCTCACCCTAACCCTAAACTTAACCCTCATCCTCACCCTAACCCTCACCCTAACCCTTATCCTCACCCTAACCCTAACCCTAACCCTAACCCTAACCCTAACCCTAACCCTAACCCTAACCCTAACCCTAACCCTGACCCTAACCCTAACCCTAACCCTAACCGTAACCCTAACCCTAACCCTGACCCTAACCCTGACCCTGACCCTGACCCTGACCCTGACCCTGACCCTGACCCTGACCCTGACCCTGAACCTAACCCTAACCCTAACCCTAACCCTGACCCTAACCCTAACCCTAACCCTAACCCTAACCCTAACCCTAACCCTAACCCTGACCCTAAGCCTAACCCTAACCCTAACCCTAACCCTAACCGTAACCCTCACTCTGACCCTCACGCTAACACTCACCCTAACCCTAACCCTAAACCTTATCCTCACCTTAACCCTCACCCTAACCCTTACCCTCATCCTTTCCCTAACCCTAACCCTCACCCTCACCCTAACCCTAACCCAAACAATAACCCTAATGATCATCCTAACCCTAACCCTCACACTCACCCAAACCCAAACCTTAACCGTAACCCTCACCTTCACCCTCAACCTAAACCTCAACCTCACCCTCATCCTAACCCTCACCCTCACCCTAAACATCAACCTAACCGTAACCCTCTAAACCAAACCCTAACTCTAACCCTAACCTTCACCCTAACCCTAAACTTACCTCTCACCCTAACCCTCACCCTAACCCTAACCCTAAACTTTCCCTAACGCTAACCCTAACATTAACCCTCACCCTCATACTAAACATCACTCTAACGCTAACCCTCACCCTAACCCTAACCCTAAGCCTCATCCTAACCCTACCCCTCAACTTAACCTTCACCCTCCCCTAATCCTCACCCTAACTCTAACCCTAACCCTTACCTAAACAAAACCCTCACCCACACCCTCAACTTAACCCTCACCATAACCCTTACCTCACCCTAAACCTAACTCTAACCCTCAGCCTAAACCTAACCCTCACCCTAACCCTAAACCTACCCCTCACGCTAACCCTCATCCGAACCCTCACCCTAAACCTAACCCTCACCCTAAACCTAACCCTAACCCTCAACCTCACTGTAACACTCACCGTCACCCTAACACTCAACCTAACCCAAACCCTCACCCACACCCTAACCATCACACTCACCCGAACCCTAAACCTTACCCTAACCCTAAACCTCACCCTAAACATCACCCTAACCCTAACCTTCACCCTCACCCTCACCCTCACAATAAACATCAACTTAACCCTACATCTCAGCCTAACCCTAACCCTCTACCTGACCCTAAACCTCACCCTGACCCTCACCCTAACCCTAACCCTAACCCTAACCCTCACCGTAAACCTTACCCTTAACCTAACCCTCAACCTAAACCTAACCCTCACCCTAAACCTAACCCTCACACTAACCTTAACCCTAACCCTCACCCTCACCCTCTCAATACCCCTAACCCTAACCCTAATCTTAACACTGACTCTCACCCTCACCCTAACCCTAACCCTAACCCTTAACCTCACTCTCACCTTAACCCTCACATTCACCCTAAACCTCACCCTAACCCTACGCCTACCCCTCTCCCTAACCCTCACATTAACGCTAACCCTAACCCTAACCCCAACCCTAACCCTACCCCTAACTCTCAACCTCACACTAACCCTAAACCTAACCTTCACCCTCATCCTAACCCTAATCCTCACCCACACCCTAACCCTCAAACTCACCTGAAGCCTCTCCCTCACCCGAACCCTCATCCTCACCCTAAATCTCACCCTAAACATCACCCAAACCCTAACCCTCACCCTAACCCTAAACTTAACCCTCATCCTCACCCTAACCCTCACCCTAACCCTTATCCTCACCCTAACCCTAACCCTAACCCTAACCCTAACCCTAACCCTAACCCTAACCCTAACCCTAACCCTAACCCTGACCCTAACCCTAACCCTAACCCTAACCGTAACCCTAACCCTAACCCTGACCCTAACCCTGACCCTGACCCTGACCCTGACCCTGACCCTGACCCTGACCCTGACCCTGACCCTGAACCTAACCCTAACCCTAACCCTAACCCTGACCCTAACCCTAACCCTAACCCTAACCCTAACCCTAACCCTAACCCTAACCCTGACCCTAAGCCTAACCCTAACCCTAACCCTAACCCTAACCGTAACCCTCACTCTGACCCTCACGCTAACACTCACCCTAACCCTAACCCTAAACCTTATCCTCACCTTAACCCTCACCCTAACCCTTACCCTCATCCTTTCCCTAACCCTAACCCTCACCCTCACCCTAACCCTAACCCAAACAATAACCCTAATGATCATCCTAACCCTAACCCTCACACTCACCCAAACCCAAACCTTAACCGTAACCCTCACCTTCACCCTCAACCTAAACCTCAACCTCACCCTCATCCTAACCCTCACCCTCACCCTAAACATCAACCTAACCGTAACCCTCTAAACCAAACCCTAACTCTAACCCTAACCTTCACCCTAACCCTAAACTTACCTCTCACCCTAACCCTCACCCTAACCCTAACCCTAAACTTTCCCTAACGCTAACCCTAACATTAACCCTCACCCTCATACTAAACATCACTCTAACGCTAACCCTCACCCTAACCCTAACCCTAAGCCTCATCCTAACCCTACCCCTCAACTTAACCTTCACCCTCCCCTAATCCTCACCCTAACTCTAACCCTAACCCTTACCTAAACAAAACCCTCACCCACACCCTCAACTTAACCCTCACCATAACCCTTACCTCACCCTAAACCTAACTCTAACCCTCAGCCTAAACCTAACCCTCACCCTAACCCTAAACCTACCCCTCACGCTAACCCTCATCCGAACCCTCACCCTAAACCTAACCCTCACCCTAAACCTAACCCTAACCCTCAACCTCACTGTAACACTCACCGTCACCCTAACACTCAACCTAACCCAAACCCTCACCCACACCCTAACCATCACACTCACCCGAACCCTAAACCTTACCCTAACCCTAAACCTCACCCTAAACATCACCCTAACCCTAACCTTCACCCTCACCCTCACCCTCACAATAAACATCAACTTAACCCTACATCTCAGCCTAACCCTAACCCTCTACCTGACCCTAAACCTCACCCTGACCCTCACCCTAACCCTAACCCTAACCCTAACCCTCACCGTAAACCTTACCCTTAACCTAACCCTCAACCTAAACCTAACCCTCACCCTAAACCTAACCCTCACACTAACCTTAACCCTAACCCTCACCCTCACCCTCTCAATACCCCTAACCCTAACCCTAATCTTAACACTGACTCTCACCCTCACCCTAACCCTAACCCTAACCCTTAACCTCACTCTCACCTTAACCCTCACATTCACCCTAAACCTCACCCTAACCCTACGCCTACCCCTCTCCCTAACCCTCACATTAACGCTAACCCTAACCCTAACCCCAACCCTAACCCTACCCCTAACTCTCAACCTCACACTAACCCTAAACCTAACCTTCACCCTCATCCTAACCCTAATCCTCACCCACACCCTAACCCTCAAACTCACCTGAAGCCTCTCCCTCACCCGAACCCTCATCCTCACCCTAAATCTCACCCTAAACATCACCCAAACCCTAACCCTCACCCTAACCCTAAACTTAACCCTCATCCTCACCCTAACCCTCACCCTAACCCTTATCCTCACCCTAACCCTAACCCTAACCCTAACCCTAACCCTAACCCTAACCCTAACCCTAACCCTAACCCTAACCCTAACCCTGACCCTAACCCTGACCCTGACCCTGACCCTGACCCTGACCCTGACCCTGACCCTGACCCTGAACCTAACCCTAACCCTAACCCTAACCCTGACCCTAACCCTAACCCTAACCCTAACCCTAACCCTAACCCTGACCCTAAGCCTAACCCTAACCCTAACCCTAACCCTAACCGTAACCCTCACTCTGACCCTCACGCTAACACTCACCCTAACCCTAACCCTAAACCTTATCCTCACCTTAACCCTCACCCTAACCCTTACCCTCATCCTTTCCCTAACCCTAACCCTCACCCTCACCCTAACCCTAACCCAAACAATAACCCTAATGATCATCCTAACCCTAACCCTCACACTCACCCAAACCCAAACCTTAACCGTAACCCTCACCTTCACCCTCAACCTAAACCTCAACCTCACCCTCATCCTAACCCTCACCCTCACCCTAAACATCAACCTAACCGTAACCCTCTAAACCAAACCCTAACTCTAACCCTAACCTTCACCCTAACCCTAAACTTACCTCTCACCCTAACCCTCACCCTAACCCTAACCCTAAACTTTCCCTAACGCTAACCCTAACATTAACCCTCACCCTCATACTAAACATCACTCTAACGCTAACCCTCACCCTAACCCTAACCCTAAGCCTCATCCTAACCCTACCCCTCAACTTAACCTTCACCCTCCCCTAATCCTCACCCTAACTTTAACCCTAACCCTTACCTAAACAAAACCCTCACCCACACCCTCAACTTAACCCTCACCATAACCCTTACCTCACCCTAAACCTAACTCTAACCCTCAGCCTAAACCTAACCCTCACCCTAACCCTAAACCTACCCCTCACGCTAACCCTCATCCGAACCCTCACCCTAAACCTAACCCTCACCCTAAACCTAACCCTAACCCTCAACCTCACCGTAACACTCACCGTCACCCTAACACTCAACCTAACCCAAACCCTCACCCACACCCTAACCATCACACTCACCCGAACCCTAAACCTTACCCTAACCCTAAACCTCACCCTAAACATCACCCTAACCCTAACCTTCACCCTCACCCTCACCCTCACAATAAACATCAACTTAACCCTACATCTCAGCCTAACCCTAACCCTCTACCTGACCCTAAACCTCACCCTGACCCTCACCCTAACCCTAACCCTAACCCTAACCCTCACCGTAAACCTTACCCTTAACCTAACCCTCAACCTAAACCTAACCCTCACCCTAAACCTAACCCTCACACTAACCTTAACCCTAACCCTCACCCTCACCCTCTCAATACCCCTAACCCTAACCCTAATCTTAACACTGACCCTCACCCTCACCCTAACCCTAACCCTAACCCTTAACCTCACTCTCACCTTAACCCTCACATTCACCCTAAACCTCACCCTAACCCTACGCCTACCCCTCTCCCTAACCCTCACATTAACGCTAACCCTAACCCTAACCCCAACCCTAACCCTACCCCTAACTCTCAACCTCACACTAACCCTAAACCTAACCTTCACCCTCACCCTAACCCTAATCCTCACCCACACCCTAACCCTCAAACTCACCTGAAGCCTCTCCCTCACCCGAACCCTCATCCTCACCCTAAATCTCACCCTAAACATCACCCAAACCCTAACCCTCACCCTAACCCTAAACTTAACCCTCATCCTCACCCTAACCCTCACCCTAACCCTTATCCTCACCCTAACCCTAACCCTAACCCTAACCCTAACCCTAACCCTAACCTTAACCATAACCTTCACCCTCACCCTCACCCTAAAACTAAACCTAACCCTAACCCTCACCCTCACCCTCTCCCTCACGCTCACCCTAACCTTCACCCTCACCCTAACCCTCACCCTAATCCTACACCTCAACCTAATCCTCACCCTCCCCTAACACTCACTCTAACCCTAATCCTCACCCTAACCCTAACGCTCACAATAACCCTAACCCTCACCCTCACTTTCACCCTCACTCTCAGCGTAACACTAACCCTAACCCTAATCCTAACCCTAACCCTAAACCTCACCCTAACCCTAACCCAAACCATCACCCTCAACCTCACCCTCCCCCGCACCCTCAACCTAACCCTCACCCTCACACTCACCCTCACACTAACCCTCAAACTTACCTTAAATATTTCCCTAAACCTAACCCTCACCCTAACCCTAACGCTAAACCTAAACCTCACCCTCACCCTAACCCTAACCCTAACCCTTATCCTCACACTAACCCTAACCCTAACCCTAACCTTCACCCTAACCCTATCCCGACACCTCAACCTAATTCTCACCCTAACCCTAACCCTAACCCTAACCCTCACCCTAATCCTAACCCTAAACATAACCCTCACCCTCACCCTAACCCTCACCGTCACCCTAACACTCACCCTAACCCTAACACTCAACCACACCCTAACCTTCACCCTCACCTGAACCCTCACACTCACGCGAACACTAACCCTCACCCTAAAACTCACCCTCACAATAAACATCAACCTAACCCTAACTCTCACCCTAACACTAACCTTAACCCTCACCCTAACCCTAACCCTCAACCTAACCCTAACCCTCATCCTGACCCTCATCCTACCCCTAACCCTAACCCTCACCCTAAACTTACCCTAACACTAAACCTCACCTTAAACCTAACCCTAACCCTAACACTAACCCTCACACTAAACCTAACCCTAACACTCACCCTCACCCTCAACCTCACTCTCATCCTATCCCTAACCTTAATCGTAATGCTAACCCTAATCCTCAACATCACACTAACCTAACCCTGACCCTCACCCTAACCCTAACCCTAAACCTCACGCTCACCCAAACCTACACCCTCCCCTTAACCCTCACCCTCACACTAACCCTAAACCTAACCCTCACCCTCACCCTCTCCCTCACCCTAACCCTCACCCTAACCTTAACCCCCCACCATAACCCTAACCCTAACCCTCATCATCACCCTAACCTTAACTCTAACCCTAACCCTGACCCTAATCCTCACACTAACACTCACGCAAATCCTAACCCTCTCTCTCACCTTAACCTTCACCCTAATGTTTACCCTCACCCTAACCTTAATCCTAACCCTCACACTAAACCTAACCCTTTGTTTAGGTAAGGGTTAGGGTTAGGGTTAGTGTGAGTATTAGGGTTAAGGTTAGGGATAGGGTGAGGGTTAGGGTTAGGTTTTGGTAGAAGGTGAGGGTTAGGGTAATGTTTAGGCTGAAGGTGAGTGTTAGTGTGAAGGTGAGCTTTCGGGTGAGGGTTAGGTTTACGGTTAGAGTTAGGGTGAGGGCAAGTATGAGGGTGAGAATTTGGGTTAGGTTTAGGGTGAGGGTTAGGGTTAGGGTTAGGGTTAGGGTGAAGTTGAGGTTTAGGATTAGGGTTAGGGTTAGGGTGAGAGTGAAGGTGAGGGTGAGGGTGAGGGTGAGGTTTCGGGTTAGGGTTAGGTTTATGGTGAGGATGAGAGTGAGGGTTAGGGTTAGGATTAGGATTAGGGTTAGGGTTAGGCTGAGGGTGGGAGTGAGGGTGAGGGGGAGGGTTAGGGTTAAGGTTAGTGTTTGGGTTAGGGGTAGGGTTAGGGTTAGAGTTAGGGTGAGGGTGTGGGTGAGGGTGAGGGATAAGGTTAGGTTTAGGTTTTGGGTGAGGGTGAGGATTAGGGTTATGATTAGGGGTAGGGGTAGGGTTAGGGATAGGGTTAGGCTGAGGGTGAAGGTGAGATTCAGGGTTAGGGTTAGGTTGAGGTTTAAGTTTAGGGTGAGGGCTAGTATGAGGGTGAGGGTTAGGGTGAGGGTGAGGATGAGTGTGAGGGTTAGGGTTAGGGTGAGTGTTAGGTTTTGGCTACCGTGATGGTTGGATTAGAGTGATGTTTAGGGTGAGGGTGAAGGTTAGGGTGAGGGTGAGGGTTCGGGTGAGTGTTAGGGTTAGGGTGAGAGTTAGGGGAAAGGATAAGTTGAGGGTGAGGGTTAGGGTTAGTGTTAGGGTGATGTTTATAGTTAGTGTGAGGGTTAGGGTGAGCGTGAAGGTAAGGTTTAGGTTAAGGGTTAGTGTGAAGGGTAAGTTTAGGGTGATTCTGAGGGCTAGGGTTAGGGTGATGTTTAGGATAAGGTTGAGGGTTAGGGTGAGGGTTCGTGTTCGGGTGCGGGTTAGGGTTACATTTAGAGTTAGGGTTAGGGCTAGGGTGAGGGTGAGGGTTAGTGTTAGGGTTAGGATTAGGGTTAGGGTAAGGGTTATGCTTAGGGTGAGGGTGAGGGTGAGCATTAGGGTGAAGGTTCGGGTAAGGGTTCTGGTGAGGGTTAGGGTTACGGTTAGTGTGAGGATTAGGGTGAGGTTTAGGGTTAGGGTGAGTGTGAGCTTAAGTGGAGGTTTAGTGTTAGGTTTAGGGTTAGGGTGAGGGTTAGGGTCAGGGTGAGAGTTAGAGTTAGGCTTAGGTTGAGGTTTAGGATCAGGGTGAGTGCTAGGGTTAGGGTGAGTGTTAGGGTTAGGGTGAGGGTTAGGTTTAGGATTAAGGTTAGGGTGAGAGCTTGGGTGAATGTGAGGGTTAGTGTGAGGGTGAGGGAAAGATTGAGGCTTAGGGTGAGGGTTAGGGTTAGGGTGAGTTTTAGGCTGAGGGGTAGGGTTAGGGTTAGTTTCGGCTGAGTATGAGAATGAGGATTAGGTTTAGGATAAGTATTAGGTTTAGGGTTAGGCTGAGGTTGAGGGAGAGGCGGAGGGTTAGGGTTAGGGTTAGGGTGAGGTTTAGGGTTAGGTTTAGTGTTAGGGTTATTGTTAGGGTTAGGGGGAGGAGGAGGAGGAAGGGGATGTTTAGGGTTATGGTTAGTTTTAGGGTGAGGTTGAGAGTCATGGTTAGTGTTAGGATTAGGATTAGGGTTAGTGTTAGGCCGAGGGTGAGGGGAAGGGGGAGGGGGAAGGTTAGGGTGACATTGAGGGTTAGGGTGAGGGTTAGGGTTAGGGTTAGGGTTAGGGTTAGTGTAAGGCTTAGGGTTAGGGTTAGAGTTAGGGTTAGGGTGAGGTTTAGGGTTAGGTTTAGTGTTAGGGTTAGGGTTAGAGTTAAGGTTAGGATGAGGGTTAGTGTTAAGCTTAGGGTTAGGGTTAGGGTGAGAGTAAGGTTTAGGGTGAGGTTTAGGGTGAGGGTGCGGTTTAGGGTTAACGTTAGGGTTAGGGTGAGTGTTAGGGTGAGGGTTAGGTTTAGGGTTACGGTTAGGGTAAGAGTGAAGTTTAGGATTAGGATTAGGGTGAGGGCTAGGGTTAGGGTGAGTATTAGGGTTGGGTTATGGTTAGAGTTAGGGTGAGGTGAGGGTGAGGGTTAGGGTTAAGATTAGGGTTAGGTTAGGGTTAGACTTAGGGTGAGGATGAGGGTGAGGGTGTGGGTTTGGGTTAGGGTGAGGGTTAGGGTTAGAGTTACAGTTAGGGTGAATGTGAGGGAGGGTTAGGTTTGGGTGAGGGTTAGAGTTATAATGAGAGTTAAGGTTGAGTACGGGTTAGAGTTTGTGTTAGGGTGAGGGTGAGGGTTAGGTTTAGGATTAGGGTTAGGGTTAGGGTTAGACTGAGATTGAGGTTGAGGGTTAGGGTGACGGTTAGGTTTAGGGTTAGGTCTAGGTTTAGGGTGAGGGTTAGGTTTAGGGTTAGGGTTAGGCTTAAAATTAGGTTGAGGGTGAGGGTGAGGGTTAGGGTTAGGATTAGGTTTAGGGTTAGGTTTAGGCTGAGGGTGAGGGTGAGGGTGAGGGTTAGGGTTAGTGTTGGGGTGAGGATTCGTGTGAGGATTAGATTTAGGGTTAGTTTGAGGGTTATGGTGAGGGTTATGATTAGTGTTAGGGTTAGGGTGAGGGTCAGGGTGAGGGTAAGTGTTAACGTGAGGTTTAGTTTGAGGGTGAGGGATAGCGTTAAGTTTAGGGTGAGAAGTAGTGTGAGGGTTAGGGTGAGGGTCAGCGTTAAGTTGAGGTTTAGGGTTAGGGTTAGGGTTAGGGTGATGTTTAGGGTCAGGGTGAGGGTTAGGGCTAGGGTTAGGGGAGGGTTAGGTTTAGGGGTACGGTTAGGGTGAGGGCTAGGATGAGGGTGAGGTTTAGGGTTAGGGTTACTGTTAGGGATAGGGTGAGGATTAGGGTTAGGGTTATGGTTAGGATGAGAGTTAGGCTGAGAGGTAGGGTTAGGGTTAGGGTGAGGGTTAGGTTTAGTGTGAGAGTTAGGGCTAGGTTTAATATTAGTGTTAGGGTGAGGGTTAGGGTTAGGGTTAGGGTTATTCCTATTGTTAGGGTTAGGTTGCGGCTGAAGGTGAGGGTAAGGGTGAGGGTGAGGGTGAGGTTTAGGCTTAGGGTTAGGTTTAGGGTGAGGGTAGTGAGGGTGATGGGGAGGGTTAGGGTTAGGGTTGGGGTTAGGATGAGGGTTAGGGTTAGGGTTATTTTTAGTGTTAGGTTGTGGTGGAGGGGGAGGGGGAGCGGGAGAGGGAGGGGCAGATTTAGGGTTAGGGTTAGGTTTAGTTTGAGGATGAGAGTGAGTGTTAGGTTTAGGATTAGGATTACGGTTAGGGTTAGACTGAGGTTGTGGGGGAGTGGGAGGGGGAGGGTTAGGTTTAGGGTTAGGGTTATGGTGAGGGTGTGGGTTCGGGTTAGTGTGAGTGTTAGGGTTAGAGTTAAGGTGAGGGATAAGTTTAGGGTGAGGGTGTGGGTTCGGGTTAGTGTGAGTGTTAGGGTTAGGGTTAGGATGAGGGAAAAGTTTAGGGTGAGGTTGTGGGTTCAGGTTAGTGTGAGTGTTAGGGTTAGGGTTAGGGTGACGGAAAAGTTTAGGGTGAGGGTTAGGGTGAGCATGAGTATTAGGCTTAAGATTAGGGTTAGGATTAAAGTGTTGTTGAGGGTGAGGGTTAGGGTTATTTTGAGGTTTACTGTTAGGGTGAAGGTTAGTGTTACGGTTAGAGTTAGGATGAGGGTGTGGGTGAGTGTGAGTGTTAGGGTTAGGTTTAGGGTTTGGGTGAGGCTGAGGGTGAGGTTTAGTGTTAGGTTTAGTGTTAGGGTTAGAGTTAGAGTTAGTCTGAGGATGAGGGTGAGGTTGAGGTCTAGGGTTAGGGTTAAGATTAGGTTTAGTGTTAGGGTTAGAGTTAGAGTTAGGCTGAGGGTGATTGTGAGGTTGAGGTTTAAGGTTAGGGTTAGAGTTAGGGTGAGCACTAGGGTGAGGGTGAGGGTTAGGGTTAGGGTTAGGGACAGGGTGAGATTTAATATTAGGTTTAATGTTAGTGTGAGGGTAAGGGTTAGGGTGAGGCTTAGGGTTAGGTTTAGGTTTAGGGTGAGGGTGAGGGTTAGGGTTAGTGTGAGGATTAAGGTTAGTATTAGGGTAAGGGTGAGGGGTAAGGGTTAGGGTGAGGGTTTGTGTGAGGGGGAGGGTTAGGGATAGGGTTAGGATTAGTGTGTGGGTGAGGGTGAGGTTTAGGTTTAGGGGGCGGGTTAGGGTTATGGTTAGGGTTAGGGTGAGGGTGTGGGTGAGGGTGAGGCTTAGGGATAAGACTAGGGTTAGGGTGATGGTGAGGTTGAGGGTTATGTATAGGGTTAGGCTTACGGTTAGGGTGAGGGCTAGGGTTAGGATTGGGGTTAGGGTTAGAGTTAGGGTGACGGTGAGGTTGAGGGTGAACGTAAGGGTTATTTTGAGCTTTAGTTTGAGGGTTCGGTTAGGGTTAGGGTGATGGTTAGGTTTAGGATGAGGGTTAGATTTAGAGTTAGGGTTAGGGTGAGGGTTAGGTTAAGGTTAGGGTTAGGGTGAGGGTTAGCCTGAGGGTTAAGTTTAGGATTACTGTTAGGGTTAGGGTTAGGCTTAGGGTGAGTTTGAGGGCTAGGGTGAGGGTGAGGGTTAGGGTTAGGTTTAAGGTGAGGGTTAAGGTTAGGGTGAGGGATAGGGTGACAGTGAGGGTTAGGTTTAGGTTGCGGGTGAGGTTGGGGGTTAGTGTTTGGATTAGGGTTAGGGCTAGGATTAGGCTGAGGGTTAGCGTGAGGGTGATGGTGAGGGTTAGTGTTAGTGTTAGGGTGAGGGTTAGTTTTATTGTGAGTGTTAGGGTGAGGATTTGGGTAAGGGTTAGGTGAGGGTGAGGGTTAGGGTTAGGGTTTGGGTTAGGGTGAGGGTTATGGTTAGGGTTAGGGTTAAGTTTATGGTTAGGTTTAGGGTGGGAGTTAGGGTTAATGTTAGGGTTAGGTTTAGGGTAAGGGCTAGGGTGAGGGTGAGGGTTAGGGTTAGGGTGAGGTTTACGGTTAGGTTGACGGTTAGGGTTAGGGTTAGGATTAGGGTTAGTGTGTGGGCTAGGGTGAGGGTGAGGGTTAGGATTAGGCTTAGGGTTAGGGTGAGGTTCATGGTTAGGTTTAGGGTTAGGTGACGGGTAGGGTTAGGGATAGAGTGAGGGTTAGGTTTAGTGTGAAGGTTATGGTTAGGGATAGGTTAGGGTGAGGGTAAGGGTTAGGATGAAGGTAGGGTGAGAGTGAGGTTTAGGGTAAGCATGAGTGTTAGGGTGAGGGTTAGAGCGAGGGTTAAAGTTAGGGTTAGGGTGATGTTTAGGGTTCGTATTAGTGTTAGGGTGAGGGTTAGGTTGAGGGGTATAGTTAGGGTTAGGGTGAGGGTTAGGATTGCTGTGAGGATTAGGGTTAGGTTTAGGAGTAGAGTGAGGGTAAGGGTTAGGGTGAGGTTTAGGGTGAGGTTTAGGTTTAGGGTTAGAGTTAGGTTAGGTTGAGATTTAGGGTGAGTTTTAGAGTTAGGGTGAGGGTGAGGTGAGGAATAGGGTTACAATTAGGGTTAGGGTTAGGGTTAGGCTGAGGGTGAGGTTTAGGGTTTAGTTTAGGGTTAGGTTTAGGGTGAGGTTTTGGGTTAATGTTAGGGTTAGGTTTAGGGTAAGGGTTAGGGTTAAGGTGAGGGTTAGGGTTAGGTTTAAGGTTAGGGTGAGGTTGAGGGTTAGGGTTGGGGTTACGGTTAGGGTGAGGGTGAGGTTGAGGCTTAAGGTTAGGATTACGTTTTGGGTTAGGGTTAGGCTGAGGGTGAGGGTGAGGTTTAGGTTTAGGTTTAAGTTTAGGTTGAGTGTTAGGGTGAGGGGTAGGTTTACAGTTAGGGTGAGGGTGAGGGTTAGGGTTAGGTTGAGTGTTAGGGTGAAGGGTTGGGTTAGGGTAAGTGTGAGCCTTAGTGTTAGTGTGAGGGTTAGGGTTAGGGTTACGGTTAGGGTTACTGTGAGCGTAAGGGTAAGGCTGAGGGTTAGGATGAGGGTGAGAGTTAGGGACAGGGTTAGGGTGAGGGTGACTGTTAGGGTGAGGATGATGGTTAGGTTGAGGGTTAGGGTTAGGGTGAGGGTTAGGGTTATTTGTAGGGTTAGGTTGAGGGTGAGGGTTAGGTTTAGGTTAAGGATTAGGGTGAGGGGTAGGGTCAGGGTTAGGGTTAGGGTTTTGGTTAGGGTTAATGTGATGGTGAGGGATAGGGTTAGGGTTAGGGTGAATGTGAGGGTGAGTTTTAGGGATAGGTTTAGTGTTAGGGTGAGGGTGAGTATTAGGTTTAGGATTAGAGTTAGGGTTAGGGTTAGGGTTAGGGGAGGGTTAGTGTGAGGGTTAAGGTTAGGATTAGGTTTAGGGTTAGGGTGAGGGTAATGGTTAGGGTGAGGGTTAGAGTGAGGGTGAGGGTTAGGTTAAGGTTTAGGTTTAGGATTAAGGTCATGGTGAGGGTGAGGGTTAATGTTAGTGTGAGGGTTAGGCTGAGGGGTAGGGTTAGGGTTAGGGTGAGGGTAGGGTTGAGGGTTTTGGTTACGTGAGGGTTAGGTTTAGGGTTAGGGAGAGGATTAGGTTTTGGGTGAGGGTTAGGGTGAGGGTAAGTGTTAGGGTTTGGGTGTGGGTTAGTATTAGAGTGGAGCTGAGGGCGAGGGTTTGATTAGGTAAGGGTTAGGATTAGGGTTAGGGTGAGGGTAAGGGTTAGGTTGAGGGCTAGGATGAAGGTGAGTTTAAGGGTTAGCGTGCGTGTTAGGGTTTCGGTTAGGGTGAGGGTTAAGATGAGGCTGAGGATCAGGGTGAGGATAGAGTTAGGGTGAGGGTTAGCGTTAGGGTTAGGGTTAGGGTGAGGGCTAGGTTGAGGGTGAGGCTTAAGGTGAGGATGAGGGTGAGGGTGCGTGTTGGGGTGTGGGTTAGGGTTAGGGTTAGGGTCAGGGTTACAATTAGGGTGAGGGATAGGGTAAGTTTTAGGGTGAGGTTGAGGCTGAGGCTGAGTTTTAAAGTGAGGGTGAGGGTGAGGGTGAGGGTGAGGGTTAGGGATCGGATTAGGTTTAAGTTGAGGGTGAGTTTGAGGTTTAGAGTTAGGCTGAGGGTGCAGGTTAGGGTTAGTTTTAGGTTGAGAGTTAGAGTTAGGGTTAGGGTGAGAGTGAGGGTTAGTGTTAGAGTTAGTGTGAGGGTTAGGGTGAGGATGAGGTTAAGGTTTAGGTTGAGGGTTCGGGTGAGGGGGAGGGTTAGGGTTAGGGTTAGGGTTAGAGTGAGGGTTACCTTGAGGGTTAGGGTTAGGCTGAGGGTGAGCGTCAGGGTGAGGGTGAGTGTTAGTGTTAGGGTTAGGCTGAGGTTTAGGTTTATTGTGAGGGTTAGGGTGAGGATGACGGTAAGGATTACATTGAGGGTTAGGGTGGGGGGGAGGTTTAGGGTTAGGATTAGATTTAGGGTGAGGCTTAGGGTTAGGGTTAAGTTTAGGTTTAGGTATAGGGTGAGGGTTAGGTTTAATGTTAGGGTTAGGTTTAGGGTAATGGTTAGTGTTAGGTTTCGGTTTAGCATTAGGGTGAGGGGTAGGGTTAGGATTAGTGTGAGCCTTACTGTTAGTGTGAGGGTTAGGGTTAGGTTTAGGGTTACCATGAGGGTAAGGGTAAGGGTGAGGGTTAGGATGAGGGTGAGGTTTAGGGATAGGGTTAGGGCGAGGGTGAGTGTTAGGGTAAGGATGAGGGTTAGGTTTAGGGTTAGGGTGAGGGTTTGGGCTAGGATGAGGGTTAGGGTTAGGTTTAGTGTTATGGTGAGGGTGAGGATTTTGGTTAGGTTAAGTGTTAGGGTGAGGGGTAGGGTGAGGGGTAGGGTTAGGGTTTTGGTTAGGGTAGGGTGAGGGTGAGGGTTAGGTTATGGTTAGGGTGAGTGTGTGGGTGTTTTAGGGATAGGTTTTAGGTTAGGGTGTGGGTGAGGGTTAGGTTTAGGATTGGTGTTATGGTTAGGCTTAGGCTTAGCGTTAAGGTGAATGTTAGGATTAGGGTTAGCTTGAGGGTTAGTTTTAGGGTTAGGGTGCTGGTTAGGGTTAGGGTGATGTTTAGTGTGAGGGTGAGTTTTAGCGTGAAGGTGCGTGTTCGGGTGAGGTTTAGGGTTTGGGTGAGGGTCAGGGTGAGTGTTAGGGTGAGGGAGAGGGTTAGGGTTAGGTTTAGGGTTGTTGTTAGGGTTAGGGTTTGGTTGAGTGTTAGGGTTAGGGTTATGGTTAGGGTTAGGGTAGGGTGAGGGTAAGGTTTAGGGTGAGGGTTAGGAATAGGCTGAGGGTGAGGATGAGGATGAGGGTTTAGGGTTGAGTGTAAGGGTTAGGGTTAGGTTTAGGATGAGGGTTAGGGTGAGGTGTAGGATTAGGGTTAAGGTGAGGGTGAGGGCTAGGGTGAGGGTTAGGCTTAGGGTTAGGGTGAGTGTTAGGGTTAGTGTTAGGTTTAGGATGAGGGTTAGGGCGAGTGGTAGGGTTAGGGTTAGTGTGAGGGGTAAGGTTAGTGTGAGGGTTAGGGTTAGGGTTAGGGTTACCGTGAGGGTAAGTGTAATTGTGAGGGTTAGGATGAGGGTGAGCTTTAGGGTTAGTTAGGTTTAGGGTATGGGTTAGGCTGAGGGCTAGGGTGAGGGTTACTATTAGGCTCAGGGTGAGGGTGAGGGTGAGGTTTAGGGTTGGGTCTAAAATTAGTGTGTTAGGGTTAGGGTTAAGTTTAGGATGAGGTTTAGGGTGAGAGTTAGGATTAGGGTTAGGTTGAGGGTGAGGGTGAGGGTGAGGGTGAGGTTTAGGGTGAGGGTGCGGGTTAGGGTTAGGTTTAGGGTGAGGGTAAGGATTAAGGTGAGGTTTAGGGAGAGGTTTAGGGTTAGAGTTCGAGTTAGGGTTAGGTTGAGTGTTCCAGTGAGTTTTACAGTTAGGGTGAGGGTGAGGGTTAGGGTTAGGGTTAGGATTAGTGTTAAATTTAGTGTTTGGGTGAGTGTTAGGGTTAGGGCGAGGGTTAGGGTAGGGTGAAGGTAAGGTTTAGGGTTAGGGCTAGGGTTAGGCTGAGGGTGAGGGTGAGGGTGAGGGTTAGGGTTAGGTTGAGGGTAAGGGTGAGTGTAAGGGTTAAGGTTAGGGTTAGGATGAGGTTTATTGTGAAGTGTAGGATTAATGTTAAGGGTGAGGGTGAGGGTGATTTTGAGGGTGAGGTTTAGGGTTAGGCTTAGGATTAGTGTGTTTTAGGGTTAGGTTTAGGGTTAGGATGAGGTTTAGGGTGAGGGGTAGGGTTAGGGTTAGGTTGAGGGTAAGGGTGAGGGTGTTGTTTAGGGTTAGGGTGAGGGTTAGGGTTAGGATTAGGGTTAGGGTTAGGGGGAGTGTGAGGGCTAGGGTTATGTTTAGGATGATGGTTAGTGTGAGGGGTAGGGTTAGGGTTAGGGTTAGGTTGAGGATTAGGGTTAGGTTTAGGCTTAGGCTGAGGGTAGGGTGAGGGTGAGGGTGAGGGTGAGGGTTAGGGTGTCGGTGAGGGTTAGGGTAGGATGAGGGTTAAGATGAGGGTGAGGGTTAGGGTGAGGGTGAGCGTTAGGGTTAGGGTTAGAGTTAGGGTTAGGGGGAGTGTGAGGGCTAGGGTTATGTTTAGGATGATGGTTAGTGTGAGGGGTAGGGTTAGGGTTAGGGTTAGGCTGAGGATTAGGGTTAGGTTTAGGCTTAGGCTGAGGGTAGGGTGAGGGTGAGGGTGAGGGTAAGGGTTAGGGTGTCGGTGAGGGTTAGGGTAGGATGAGGGTTAAGATGACGGTGAGGGTTAGGGTGAGGGTGAGGGTTAGGGTTAGGGTTAGGGTTCTGGTTAGGCTTAGGGTGATGTTTAGGGTGAGGCTGAGCGTTTGTGTGAGGGTGAGGGTTAGGGTGTGGGTGACGGTTAGGGTGAGGGTGAGTGTGAGGGTGAGGGTGAGGCTTAGGGTTAGGTTTAGGGTTAGTGTTATGGTTAGGGTTAGGGTTAGGGTAGGTTGAGGGTAAGGTTTAGGGTGAGGGTTAGGGTTAGGCTGAGGGTGAGGTTGAGGGTGAGGGTTAGGGTTATGTTTAGGGTTAGGGTGAGTGTAAGGGTTGGGGTTAGGGTTAGGATGAGGGTTAGGTTGAGGTGTGGGATTAGGGTTAGGGTTAGGTTTAGGGTTAGGGTTAGGGTGAGTGTTAGGGTGAGTGTTAGGTTTAGGATGAGGTTTAGGGCGAGGGGTAGGGTTAGGGTTAGTGTGTGGTGTAGGGTTAGAGTGAGGGTTAGGGTTAGTGTTAGGGTTACCGTGAGTTTAAGTGAAATGGTGAGGTTTAGTATGATGGTGAGGGTTAGGGTTAGGTTTAGGGTTAGGGTGAGGCGTAGGGTGAGGTTTAGGATTAGGGTTATCTTTAGGGTAGGGTGAAGGTTAGGGTTAGGCTTAAGGTTAGTGTCAGGGTGAGGGTTAGGGTTAGTGTTAGGGTTAGGGGTTGGTTGAGTGTTAAGGTGAGGGTTTGGGTTATGGTTAGGGTTAAGGTGAACATGAGGGTTAGGGTGAGGCTTAGTGTTAGTTTTAGGGATAGGTTTGGGTTAGGCTGCGGGCTAGGGTGAGGGTGAAGGTTAGGGTGAGGGTGAGGGTGAGGGATAAGGTGTCGGTGAGGGTTAGGGTAGTTGTGAGGGTTAGGGTGAGGTTTAGTGTTAGGCTGAGTTTGAGGGTGAGGGTGAGGTTTAGTGTTAGGTTTAGGATTACTTTGAGTGCTAGGGTTAGAGTTAGGTTTAGGATGAGGTTTAGGGTGGTTAGGGTTAGGGTTAGGTTGAGGGTGAGGGTGAGGGTGAGGTTTAGGGTTAAGGTGGGGGTTAGGGTTAGGGTAAGGGTGAGGGTGAGGGTTAGGGTTAGGTTTAGGATGAGGATTAGGATGATGGGTAGGATTAGGGTTAGTGTGAGTGTTAGGGCTAGTTTGAGGGTTAGGTTTAGGGTTAGGCTTCGGGTGAGGTTTAGGGTTAGGGTTAGGCTGAGGGTAGGGTGAGGGTGAGCGTTAGGGTGAGGGTAAGGGTGAGCGTGAGGGTTAGGCTGTCGGTGAGGGTTAGGGTAGGGTGAGGGTTAGGGTGACGGTGAGGGTTAGGGTGAGGGTTAGGGTTAGGGTTAGGGTGAGGGTTAGTTTTACGGTTAGGGTGAAGATGAGGGTTCAGTTTAGGATTAGTGTTAGGGTTAGGGTTAGGCTTAGGTTGAGGTTGAGGGGAAGGGTGAGGGTTTGGGTTCGGGTTAGGGTGAGAGTGAGGTTTACGGTAAGGGGTAGTGTTAGGATGAAGAGTAGGGTTAGGGTTAGGGTGAGGGTGAGTGTTTCGGTTATGTAAGGATTAGGTTTAGGGTTACGGACAGGATTAGGGTTTGGGTGAGAGTTAGGGTGAGGGTAAGTATTAGGGCTTGGGTGAGGGTTTGGATTAAGGTGATGCTGATGGTGAGGGTTTTGTTTAGGTAGGAATTAGGGTTAGGGTAAGGGTTAGGGTTAGATTTAGGTATAGGTTGAGGGTTAGCGTGAGGGGTAGTGTTAGGGTTAGGGTGAGGGTTAGGGTTAGTGTGTGGGTTAGGTTTAGGGATAGGATTATGGTTAGGGTGAGGGTAAGGGTAGGGTGAGGGTAGGATGAGGGTGAGGCTTAGGGTTAACGTTAGGGTTGGGGTGTCGGTTAGGGTGAGGGTTAGGGTTAGGTTTAGGGTGAAGGTGAGGGTGACGGTTAGGGTTAAGGTGAGGATGAGAGTTAGGTTTATGGTTAGCTTTAGGATGAGCGTTAGGATTAGGGTGAGGGTTAGGGTTAGGTTTAGTGTTAGGGTGAGGGTTAGGGTTAGGGTTTGAGTAAGGGTGAGGGTGAGGCTGAAGCTTAGAATTAGGATTAGGGTTTGAGTTAGGGTTAGGCTGAGGGTGAGGGCGAGGGTTAGGGTTAGCGTGAGCGTTAGGGTTAGGGTTAGGTTTAGGTTGAGTGTTAGGGTTAGGTTGAATGTTAGGGTGAGGTTTAGAGTTAGGGTGAGGGTTAGGGTTAGGGTTAGGTTAGGTTGAGGGTTAGGTTTAGGGTGAGAGTTAGAGTTAGGGTTAGGCTGCGGGTGAGGGTTAGTGTTAGGGTTAGGGTGAAGGTTAGGGTGAGGATGAGGGTAAGGTTTAGTTTGAGGGTTAGGGTGAGGGGGAGGTTTAGTGTTAAGGTTAATGTTAGGGTGAGGGTTAGGGTGAGGGTGAGGTTTAGGGTTTGTGTAAGGGTTAGGGAAGGGTGAGGGTTATGTTTAGGATTAGGGTTAGGGTTAGGGTTAGGCTAAGGGTGCGGGTGAGGGGAAGGGTGAGGGTTTGGGTGAGGGTTAGGTTTGGGTGTCGGTGTGGGTTAGGGTAGCGTGAGGGTTAGGGTGACGGTGAGGTTTAGGCTGAGCGCTAGGGTGAGGATGTTGAAGGTGAGGGTGAGGGTTAGGGTTAGGGTTAGGGTGAAGGTTAGTGTTAGGGTGAGGGTTAAAATGAGGCTGAGGGTTAGGGTGAGGTTTAGAGTTAGGGTGAGTGTTAGGTCTAGGGTTAGGGTGAGGGTGAGGGCTAGGTTGAGGGTGAGTGTTAGGTTGAGGGTGAGGGTGAGGGTGAAGTTTAGGGTGTGGGTTAGGGTTAGGGTTAGGGTCTGGGTTACGGTTAAAATGAGGGTTAGGTTGGGATTAGGTGGAGGTTGAGGCTGAGGCTGAGGTTTAAGGTGAGGGTGAGGGTAAATGTGAGGGTGAGGGTTAGGGTTCGGGTTAGGTTTAGGATTAGGTTGATTGTGAGGGTTAGTGTTTGGATTAGTGTTAGGGTTAGGGTTAGGCTGAGGGTGAGTGTGAGGGTGAGCGTGAGGGTTAGTGTTAGGATTAGGGTGAGGGTTAGGATTATTGTGAGGGTTAGGGTGCGGATGAGGGTAAGAGTTATGTTGAGGTTTAGGGTGAGGGGAGGGTTAGGGAAAGGTTAGGGTTAGGGTGAGGGTTAAGGGAATGGTTAGGGTTAAGTTTAGGTTTAGTTTTAGGGTGACGGTTAGTGTTAATGTTAGGGTTAGGTTTAGGGTAATGTTTAGGGTTAGGGTTAGAGGGAGGCTTACGGTTAGGTTTAGGGTGAGGGTTAGGATTAGGGTGAGGGTTAGGGTTAGGTTTAGGGTTAGGGTAAGAATGAGAGTTAGGGTTAGGGTTGGGGTAAGTATTAGTGTGAGGGTGAGGGCGAGGCTTACGGTTAGAACTAGGGTTTGGGTTAGGGTTAGGGTGAGGGTGAGGGCGAGGCTTACGGTTAGAACTAGGGTTTGGGTTAGGGTTAGGGTGAGGGTGAGGTTGAGGGTTAGGGTTAGTGTGAGGGTTAGGGTTAGGGTTAGGTTCAGGTTGAGGGTTAGGGTGAGGGGTAGGTTTAGGTTTAGGGTGAGGGTGAGGGTGAGGGTGAGGTTTAGGGTGAAGGTTAGTGTTAGGGTGAGGGTTAGGGTTACGTTTAGGTTTAGGTTGAGGGTTAGGTTGAGGGGTAGTGTTAGGTTTAGTGTGAGCCTTAATGTTAGTGTGAGGGTTAGGATTACGTTTAGGGTTAGGGTTACCCTGAGAAGTGGAAGGTGAGGGTTAGGATGAGGGTTAGTTTTAGGGATAGGGTTAGGGTGAGAGTGAGTGTTAGGGTGAGGATGAGTGTTAGGGTTAGGGTTAGGGTGAGGTTAGTATGAGGGTTAGGGTGAAGGGTTTATTTGGGGTTAGGGTTAGGGTTAGAATTAGGGTGAGTGTGAGGGTGAGGTATAGGGTTAGGATTAGGGTTAGGGTTAGGTTTAGGCTGAGGTTCAGGGTGAGTGTTAGGGTTAGGGTTAAGGTTAGGGTATTAGTGTTAGGCGTAGGGTTAGGATGAGTGTTAAGGTGAGGGTTAGGGTTAGGGTGAGGGTAAGGATGAGGGTGAGGGTTAGGGTGAGGTTGAGGGTGAGTGTGAGGGTTAGGGTGTGGCTTACGTTTAATGTTAGGGTCAGGGTTACGATTAGTGTGAGGGTTAGACTTAGGGTTAGGGTTAGGTTGAGGGTGAGCCTGAGGCTGAGGTTTAAGGTTACGGTGAGTGTGAGGGTGAGTGTGAGGGTGAGCGTTAGTGTTCGGGTTTGGGTTAGGTTGAGGTGAGGATGATGGTTAGTGTTTGGATTAGGGTTAGGGTTAGAGTTAGGCTGAGGGTGAGCGTGAGGGTGAGGGTGATGGTTAGTTTTAGGATTAGGGTGAGGGTTAGGTTTATTTTGAGGGTTAGGGTGAGGATGAGGGTAAGGGTTAGGTTGAGGGTTAGGGTGAGGGGAAGGGTTAGGGTTAGCGTGAGCGTTAGGGTGAGGGTTAGAGTTAAGTTAAGGGTTAGGTTTAGCGTGAGATTTAGTGTTAACGTTAGGGTTAGGTTTAGGGTAAGGGTTAGGGTGAAGGTTAAGATGAGGGGTAAGTTTAGGGTTAGGGTGAGCGTTAGGGTTTTGGGGAAGGTAAGGGTTAGGGTGAGGGATACGATGAGGGTGAGGGTTAGGGTGAGGTTTAGAGTTAGGGTGAGGGTTAGAGTTAGGGTTAGGGTGAGGCCTATTGTGAGGGTGAGGGTTAGGGTATGGGTTAGGGTTAGGCTTAAGATCAGAGTTTCGGTTAGGGTGAGGGTTTGGGTTACGGTTAGGGTGAGGTTGAGGCTGAGGCTGAGGTTTAGTTGAGGTTGAGGATGAGTGTGTGGTTGAGGATTAGGGTGAGGATTAGGGTTAGTTTGAGGATGAGGGTGAGAGTTTGTGTTTGGATTAGAGTTAGGATTAGGATTAGGCTGAGGGTGAGCGTGAGTGTGAGGGTGAGGGTTAGTGTTAGGGTTAGTGTGAGGGTTAGGTTTAGGGTTAGACTTAGGATGAGGGTAAGGGTTAGGGTGAGGTTTAGGACAAGGGTTAGGGTTAGGGTTAGGATGAGGGTTAGGGTGATGTTTAAGGTTAGGCTTAGGGTGAGGGTGAGGTTTAGGTTTAGGGATAGGGTGAGGGTGAGGGTTAGGTTTTAGGTTAGTGTTAGAGTTAGGGTTAGGCTTAGGGTGAGGGTGAGGGGTAGGGTGAGGGTTTGGGTTAGGGTTAGGTATAGTGTGAGGTTGAGGCTTACGGAGAGGGTTATGGTTAGAGTTAGGGGTAGGGTTAGGGTTAGGTTGAGGATGAGGGTGAGGGTGAGGGTTAGGGTTAGGGTGAGCGTGAGGGTTAGGATTAGGCTTAGGATGAGGGTTAGGGTGAGGGTTAGTGTGAGCGTTAGGGTTAGTTTGAGGGTTAGGGTTAGGGTTAGGTTTAGGGTAATGGTTAGGTTTAGGTTTAAGGTTAGGCCGATGGCTAAGGTGAGGGTGAAGGTGAGGGTGAGGGTGAGGGTGAGGGTTAGGGTGTCAGTGAGGTTTAGTGTATGGTGAGGATTAGGGTGACAGTGAGTGTAAGATTGAGGGTGAGGGTCAGGGTTAGGTTTCAGGCTAGGGTTAGCTTGAGAGTGAGGGTGAGGGTTAGTGTTTGGATTAGTGTTAGGGTTAGGGATAGGCTGAGGGTGAGCGTGAGGGTGAGGGTGAGGTTTAGTGTTAGGGTTAGGGTGAGGGTTCGGTTTCTTGTGAGGGTTAGGGTAAGGATGAGGGTTAGGGTTCGGTTGAGGTATAGGGTGAGGTTGAGAGAGAGAATGAGGATTACGTTGTATGTTAGGGTTATGGTTAGGGTCAGGTTTACGGTTAGGGTTCGGGTTAGGGTTCGGGTTAGGGTTAGGTTGAGGGTGAGGCTAAGACTGAGGTTTAAGTTGTGGGTGAGGGTGAGTGTGAGAGTGAGGTTTAGGGGTCGGGTTAGGGTTAGGTTGAGGGTGAGGGTGAGGGTTAGTGTTTGGATTAAGGTTAGGTTTAGTGTTAGGCTGAGGGTGAGCGTGAGTGTGAGGGTGATGGTTAGTGTTAGGGTTAGGGTGATGGATAGGTTCATTGTGAGGGTTAGGGTGAGGATCAGGGTAAGTGTTAGGGTGAGGGATAGGGTTAGGTTTAGGGTTAGGGTTAGGGTGAGGGTTAGGGTGAGGGTTAGGGTTAAGTTAAGGGTTAGGTTTAGGGTGAGATTTAGGGTTAATATTAGGGTTAGGTTTAGGGTAAGGGTTAGGGTGAGGGTGAGGGTTAGGGTTAGGGTGAGGTTTAGTGTTAGGGTGAGGGTTAGGGTTAGGATTAGGGTTAGGGTGAGGGCTAGGGTGAGGGTGAAGGTTAGGATTAGGCTTAGGGTTAGGGTGAGGTTTAGGGTTAGGACTAGGTTTAGGGTTAGTGTGAGGGGTAGGGTTAGGGTTAGGGTGAGGGTTACATTTAGTGTGTGTGTTATGGTTAGGGATAGGGTTAGGGTGAGGGTGAGGGTTAGGGTTAGGATTAGGGTTAGGGTGAGGGCTAGGGTGAGGGTGAAGTTTAGGATTAGGCTTAGGGTTAGGGTGAGGTTTAGGGTTAGGACTAGGTTTAGGGTTAGTGTGAGGGGTAGGGGTAGGGTTACGGATAGGGTGAGTGTGAGGGTTAGTGTGAGGGTAAGGGTTAGGGTGAGGATTAGGTTGAGGGTGAGGGTTAGGGTGAGGGTTAGATTTAGGGTGAGGGTTATGGTAAGGGTGAGGGCCAGTGTCAGGGTGAGGGTTAGGGTTAGAGTTAGGGTTAGGTTGAGGGTTAGGTTGAGGTTTAGAGTTAGCGTGAGGGTTCGGGTTAAGGTTCGGGTTAGGGTGAGTTGAGGCTGAGGCTGAGGCTTAACGTGAGGGTGAGGGTGAGTGTGAGGGTCAGGATTAGGTTTCGGGTTAGACTTAGCTTGAGGGTGCGGGTGAGGGTTAGTGTTTGGATTAGTGTTAGGGATAGGCTTAGGCTGAGGATGAGCTTGAGGGTCAGGGTGAGGTTTAGTGTTAGGGTTAGGGTGAGGGTTAGGTTTCTTGAGAGGGTTAGGGTAAGGATGAGCGTAAGGGTTAGGTTGAGGTTTAGGGTTAGGGTTAGGGTTAGGTTTAGGTTGAGGTTTAGGGTGAGGGGTAGGGTTAGGGTTAGTGTGAGCCTTAGTGTAAGTGTGAGGGTTAGGATTAGATTTAGGGTTAGGGTTACCGTGAGGGTAAGGGTAAGGGTGAGGGTTAGGATGAGGGTGAGGGTTAGGGATAGGTTTAGGGTGAGGGTGAGTGTTAGGGTGAGGATGAGGGTTAGGGTAAGCCTTAGGGTGAGGGTTAGGGTTCGGGTGAGGGTGAGGGTTAGTTTTAGGGTTAGGGTGAGGGTTAGGATTAGGGTTAGGTTAAGGGTTAGGGTGAGGGGTAGGGTGAGGTTTAGGGTTAGAGTTTTGTTTAGGGTTAGGGTGGAAGTGAGGGTTAGAGTTAGGGTTAGCGTGAGGGTTAGTGTGAGGGTTAAGATTAGGGTTAGGTTTAGGGTGAGGTTAGGGTGAGGGTGAGGTGAGGGTTAGGGTTAGGATTGCGGTTAGGTTTAGGGTTAGACTGAGGGTGAGGGTGAAGGTTTGGGTTAGGTTGAGGGTAAGGGTTAGGGTTAGGTTTAGGGTGAGGGTGACGGTTAGGGTTAGGGTTAGTGTTAGGGTTAAGATGAGGGTTAGGGTGAGGTGTAGTGTTAGGTTAGGGTGAGGATGAGGGTGAGGGTGAGGTTTAGGGTTAGGTTTAGGATTAGTGTTCGTGTTAGGGTTAGGGTTAGTGTTAGGATGAGGTTTAGGGTGAGGGGTAGGGTTAGGGATAGGTTGAGGGTGAGGGTGATGGTGAGGTTTACGGTTAGGTTGAGGGTTAGTGTTAGGGTTAGGGTGAGCATGAGGGTTAGGGTTAGGTTTAGGATGAGGATTAGTGTGCGGGTTAGGGATAGGGTTAGGGTAATGGTTAGAGTTAGGTTTACGGTTAGGCCGAGGGCTAGGGTGAGGGTGAGGGTTAGGGTGAGGGTGAGGGTGAGGGGTATAGTTAGGATTAGGGTTAGGGTTAGAATTAGGGTGAGTGTGAAGGTGAGGGATAGGTTTATTATTAGGGTAAGAGTTAGGGTTAGGCTGCGGGTCAGGGTGAGTGTTAGGGTTAGGGTTAGGGTGAATGTTAGGGTTAGGCTTAGGGTTAGGATGAGGGTTAAGGTGAGGCATAAGGTTAGGTTTAGTGTGAGTTTTAGGGTTAAGGTGAGGGTTAGTGTTAGGGTGAGGGTAGTGTTTAGGGTGAGGGTTAGTATCAGCGTGAGGGTTAGGGTGAGGGTTAAGGTTACGGTGAAGGTTAGGTTTCGAGTTAGGATTACGGTGAGGGCTAGGGTTAGGGTAACGGTTAGGGTTAGGTTCATGGTGAGGGTGAGAGTTACGTTTAGGATTAGGGTTAGGGTTTGGTTTAGGCTGAGGGTGAGGGTGAGAGTGAAGTTTAGGGTTAGGGTAAGATTTAGGGTTAGGGTTAGCGTGAAGATTAGAGTGTGAGTGAAATTTAGGGTGAGGGTTAGTTTTAGGGTGAGGCTTGGGTTTAGCATTAGGGTGTGGGTTAGAGTTAGGGTGATGTTTAGTGTGAGGGTGAGGGTTAGGGTGAGGGTGAGGGTTAGGGTTAGGGTTAGGGTGAAGGTGAGGTTGAGGGTGAGGGTTAGGGTTAGGGATAGGGTGAGGTTTTGGGTGAGGGTGAAGGTTGGGTTGTGGGTGAGGGTTAGGGTGTGAGGTTTAGGGTGACAGGGAGTGTTAGAGTGAGGTTGAGGTTTAGGGTTAGGGTTAGGGTGATGGTTAGGGTTAGTATTAGTGCTAGGGTGAGGGTTAGAGTGAGGGGTATGGTTAGGGTTAGGGTGAGGGTTAGGAATAGTGTGAGGGATAAGGATACGGTTAGGGTTAGGGTGAGCATAAGGGTAAGGGTTAGGTTAGGTTGAGGTTGAAGGTTAAAGGTAGAGTTAAGGTTAGGTTGAGGGTTAGGGTGATGTTTAGAGTTAGGGTGAGGGTGAGGGTTAGGGTGAGGTTTAGGGTGAGGATTTGGGTTACGGTGAGATTTAGAGTTAGGGTTAGGGTGAGGGTGAGGTTTAGGTTTAGGGTTAGAGTTAGGGTGAGGGTAAGTGTTAGGGTGAGGTTTAGGATGACTGTGAGGTTTAGGGTTTGGGTGATGTTTAATGTTAGGATTAGAGTTAGGGTGAGGGTTAGGTTGAGAGTTAGGGCTAGGGTGATGGTTAAGGTTAGGATTCGGATTAGGGTTAGGGTGAGGGTTAGGTTTAGGATTAGGTTTAGGATGAAGGTAAGTGTTAGGGTGAGGGTTAGGATTAGGGTGAGGGTAAGGGTTAGGGTGATGTTTAAGGTTAAGATTAGGGTAAGTGTGAGGGTTAGGGTTAGGGTGAGGATAATTTTAGGGTGAGGGCTAGGGTGAGGTTTACCGTAAGGGTTAGAGTAAGGATTAGGGTGAGTTTCAGGGTAAGGAATAGGGTTAAGGTGAGGGTTAGGCTGAGCAGTAGGTATAGGTTGATAGGGTAAGGGTTAGGGTTAGGGGTAGGGTGAGGGTAACGGTAAGGGTGAGGGTGAGGGGTAGGGTTAGGGTTAGGCTTAGCATGAGGGTAAAGGTTAGGGTGAGGTTTAGGATGAGGTTGAAGGTTAGGGTTAGGGTGAGCGTTAGTGTGATATTTAAGGTGAGGGTTAGGGTTAGGGTTAGGGTTAGGGTTAGGGTTAGGGTTAGGGTTAGGGTGTGGGTTCACGTGAGAGTGAGGGTTAGGCTGAGGGTGAGGGTTATGGTTAGGGTTAGGGTGAGTACTACAGATAAGGTTGGGGTTAGGATGAGATTTAGGGTGAGTAGCAGAGTTAGGGTTAGGGTGAGGGTTAGGGTTATTGTGAGGGTTAGGTTTAGGGTTAGGTTTAGAGTGAGGGTAAGGGTTAGGGTTAGGGTGAGGGTGAGGGTGAGGCTTAGGTTTAGGATTAGGGTTTGGGTTAAAGTTAGGCTGAGGGTGAGGGTGAGGGTTAGGGTTAGCGTGAGGGTTACTTCCAGGGTTAGGTTTAGGTTGAGGGTTAGGGTGAGGGGTAGGTTTAGGGTTAGGGTAAGGGTGATGGTGAGGGTGAGGGTGAGGGTTAGGGTCAGGGTTAGGGTTAGGGTGAGGGTAAAGGTTAGAGTTAGGTTTAAGTGGAGGGTTAGGGTGAGGGGTAGGGTTAGGGTTAGTGTGAGCCTTAGTGTTAGTGTGAGGGTTAGGGTTAGGGTTAGGATTAGGGTTAACGTGAGGGCAAGGGTAAGTGTGAGGGTTAGCATGAGGGTGAGGGTTAGGGATAGCGTTAGGGTGAGGGTGAGTGTTAGGGTGTGGATGAAGTTTAGGGTTAGGTTTGGGGTGAGGGTTAGGGTTAGGATGAAGGTTATGGTTAGGTTTAGATTTAGGGTGAGGTTGAGGTTTAGGGTTAGGTTAAGTGTTAGGGTGAGGGGAAGGGTTAGGGTTAGGGTTTTGTTTAGTTTTAGGGTCAGGGTGAGGGTTAGTGTTAGGTTTAGGGTGAGTGTGAGGGTGAGGTTTAGTTATAGGTTTAGGTTTAATATGAGGGTGAGTGTTAGGGTTAGGGTTAGGCTTAGAGTTACGGTGAGGTTGAGGGTTAGGGTTAGGGTTTGGGTGAGGGTGAGGTTTAGTGTTAGTGTTGGGTGAGAGTTAGGGTTAAGGTTAGGGTTAGGATGAGAGATAGGGTTAGGTTGAGGGTGAGGGTGAGCGTGAGGCTTTCGGTTAGGTAAGGATTAGGGTTATGGTTAGGGTGAGGATTAGGTTGAGTTTGAGGGTTAGGAGGGTTAGGGTTAGCTTGAGGTTTAGGGTTAGGGTTAGGGTGATGTTTAGGGTTAGGGTGATGTTTTGGGTGAGGGTGAGGGTTACACTGAGGTGAGGGTTCAGGTGAGGGTGAGCGGTAGGGTGAGGGTGTTAGGGTGAGGGTGAGGGTTAGGGTTAGAGTGAGGGTGACCATGAGGGTGCGGGTGAGGGTGAGGTTTAGGGTTAGCATGAGGGTTAGGGTGAGGGTAATTGTTAGGGTGAGGGTGAGGGTTAGGGTTAGGGTGAGGGCAAGGGTGAGTGTGAGGGTTTCGGTTAGATAAGGTTTAGGGTTAGGGTTAGGGTGAGGGTTAGGTTAAGGGTGAAGTTTTGGGTGAGGGTTAGGGTGAAGTTGATGGTTAGTTTGTGGGTGAGGATTAGGGTAGGGTGAGGGTTAGAGTGTTAGGTTGAGGATGAGGGTTAGATTTAGGGTTAGGTTTAGGGTCAGGGTGAGAATTACTGTTAAGGTTAGGGTTCGCATGAGGGTTAGGGTAAGGGGTTGGGTTAGGGTTAGGTTTACGGTGAGGGAAAGGGTTAGGTGAGGGTAAGGGTAAGGGTTACGGTTAGGGTTAGGGTTACGGTAATTGTTAGGCTGAGGGTTAGGATGATGGTGAGGGTTAGGGTTAGGGTAATGTTTAAGTTTAGGATTAGTGTTAGTGTTAGGGTTAGGCTTAGCGTGAGGGTTAGGGTGAGGATAAGCGTTTGGGTGAAGCTTAGGGTGAGTTTGAGGGTTAGAAGGAGGGTGAGGGTTAGGGAGAGTATTAGGGTTAAGGTTAGGGTGAGAGTAAGGGTTAGGGTGAGGGTTAGGATGAGGGTGAGGTTTAGGGTTAGGGTGAGGGTGAGAGTTAGGGTGATGTTTAGGGTTAGGGTTAGGGTTATTATGAGGGTTTGGGTTAGGGTTAGGGTTAGGGTTAGTGTGAGGCTTAAGCTGAGGGTTAGATTTAGGGTGAAGGTTAGGGTGAGGGTGAGGTTTAGGGTTAGGGTTAGGGTTCGGGTGAGGTTTAGACTTAGGCTGAGGGTTTGGGATAGGGTTAGGTTTAGGGTGAGGGTTAGGGTTAAGGTGAGAGTTAGAGTTAGGGTTAGGTTGAGGGTGAGGGTTAGTTTTAGGGTTAGAGTTAGTGTGAGGGTAAGGGTTAGCTTGAGGGTTAGGATGAGATGAGTGTTAGGGTTATGTTTAAGTTTAGGATCAGGGTTAGGGTGAAGGTTAGGGTTAGAGTTAGGGTTAGTTTGAGGGTTGGAGTTAGGGTTACGGTTAGGGGTAAAGTGAGGATGAGTGTGAGGGTTATGGTAACGGTTAGGTTTAGGATTAGGGTGAGGGTGAGAGTTCGGGTTAGGATTAGGGTTAGGGTTTTGGTTAGGCTGAGGGTGAGGGTGAGGGTAAGGATTAGGGTTAGGGTAAGATTTAGGGTTAGGGTTAGGGTGAGGATTAGAGTGTGAATGAAGTTTAGGGTGGGGGTTAGGATTAGGGTGAGGTTTAGGTTCAGGTTTAGGGTGAGGTTTAGAATTAGGGTGACGTTTAGGGTGAGAATGAGGGTTAGGGTGAGGGTGAAGGTTAGGGTTAGGGTTAGGCTTAGTTTAGGGTGAGGGTAAGGTTTAGGGTAAGGG
The DNA here is from genome assembly GCF_019054845.1 of Dipodomys spectabilis. NCBI lineage: Eukaryota > Metazoa > Chordata > Mammalia > Rodentia > Heteromyidae > Dipodomys > Dipodomys spectabilis. The sequence continues at coordinate 84,535 of NW_024871442.1, forward strand.
TTAGGGATAGACTGAGGGATAGTGTTAGTGTGAGGGTTAGAGTTTGTGTGAGGGTTAGGTTTAGGGTTAGGGTTAGGGTTACCGTGAGAGTAAGGGTAATGGTGAGGGTTAGGGTTAGGGTTAGGGTGAGGGTTAGGGTGAGGATGAGGGTTAGGGTTAGGGTTAGGGTGAGGGTGAGGGTTAGGGTGAGGGTAAGGGTTAGTGTGAGGGTTAGGTTTAGGTTTAGGTTGAGGTTGAGATTAAGGGTTATTGTGAGGTTTAGGTTGAAGGTGAGGGTTAGGGTGAAGGTTAAGATTAGGGTGAGTGTTAGGGTTAGGGTTAGGGTTAGGCTGATGGCTACTGTGAGGGTGAGGGTTAGGGTGAGGGTGAGGGTGAGGGTTAGGCTGTCGGTCAGGATTAGGGTAGGTTGAGGGTTAGAGTGTTAGGGTGAGGGTTAGAGTTAGGGTTAGGGTTAGGGTTAGGGTCAGAGTGAGGAGTACTGTTAAGGTTAGGGTTAGGTGAGGGTAAGGGTTAGGTGAGGGTTAGGGTTATGGTGAGGGTGAGGGTTAAGGTAATTGTTAGGCGGAGGGTTAAGATGAGGGTTAGTGTTAGGGTTAGGGTGATATTTAAGGTTAGGGTTTGTGTTAGTGTTAGGGTCAGGCTTAGGGGGAGGGTTAGGGGGAAGGTAAGGTTTAGGGTGAGGGTTAGGGTGAGTTTTAGGTTTAAAGGGAGGGTTAGGGTTAGGGAGAGTGCTAGGGTTAGGGTTAGGGTGAGGGTTAGCATGAGGTTGAGGTTTAGGGTTAGGGTGAGGGTGAGGGTTAGGGTGAAGTTTAGGGTTAGGGTTAGGGTTAGGCATAGGGTTAAGGTTACTGTGAGGGATAGGGTTAGGGTTAGAGTTAGGGTTAGTGTGAGGGTTAGTGTGAGGGTAAGGGTTAGGGTGAAGGTTAGGGTGAGGGTGAGTTTTAGGGTTAGGGTTAGGGTTAGTGTGAGGTTTAGACTTAGGATGAGGATTTGGGTTAAGGTTAGGTTTAGGGTGAGGGTTAGGTTTAGGGTGAGAGTTAGGGTTAGGGTGAGGGTGAGGGTTAGGTTTAGGATTAGAGTTAGGGTGAGGGTAAGTGTTAGGTTGAGGGTTAGGATGAGGTGAGTGTTAGAGTTAGGGTGATGTTTAAGGTTAGGATTAGGGTTAGGGTGAGGGTTAGGGTGAGTGTTAGGGTTAGTGTTAGGGATAGGTTTAGGATGAGGGTTAGGGTGAGATTCAGGGTTAGGGTGAAGGTTAGGGTGAGGGTGATGGTTATTGTTAGGGTTAGGGTGAGGTGTAGGGTGAGGGTAAGGTTTACGGTTAGGTTTATGGTAATGGTTAGCGTGAGGGTTAGGGTTTGAGTGAGGGTTAGGGTTAGGTTTAGGGTGAGGGTGAGGGTCAACGTGAAGTTTAGGGTTAGGATTAGTTTTAGGGTTAGGGATAGTCTGAGGGTGAGGGTGAGGGTTAGGGTGAGGATTAGGGTTAGGGTTAGGGTTAGGCTGATGTCTACTGTGAGGGTGAGAGGGTGAGGGTGAGGGTGAGGGTTAGGTTGTTGGTGAGGATTAGGGTAGGATGAGGGTTAGAGTGTTAGGGTGAGGGTGAGGGTTAGAATTAGGGTTAGGTTTAGGGTTAGGGTAGGGTGAGGAGTACCCTTAAGGTTAGGGTTAGCATGAGGGTTAGGGTGAGCGTGTTAGGTGAGGGTGAGGGTTAGGGTTATGGTTAGGGTTAGGGTAATTGTTAGGCTGAGGGTTAGGATGAGGGTGAGGGTTAGGGTTAGGGTGATCTTTAAGGTTAGGGTGTTAGTGTTAGGTTTAGTGTTAGGGTTAAGGTGAGGGTAAGGGTTAGGGTGAGGGTTAGGGTGAGTTTGAATGTTACAAGGAAGGTTAGGGTTAGGGAGAGTGTTAGGGTTAGGGTTAGGGTGAGGGTGAGGGTTACCGTGAGGTGAGGGTTCGAGTGAGAGTGAGGGTTAGTGTGAAGATGAGGGTTAGGGTTAGGGTTTGTGTGAGGATTAGGGTGAGGTTAAGGTTTAGGGTGAGGGTTAGGGTGAGGGTGAGGGTTAGGGTTAGTTTTATGGTTAGGGTGAGGGTTAGGGTGAGGGTTAGGGTTAGGGTTTGGGTGAGGGTGAGGTTGGGGGTTAAGGTTAGGGTGAGAGTTAGGGTTAAGCTTAGGGTTAGGATGAGAGTTAGGGTTAGATTGAGGGTGAGGGTGAGGGTTTCGGTTAGGTAAGGGTTAGGGTGATGTTTTGGGTGAGGGTGAGGGTTACCGTGAGATGAGGGTTCAGGTGAAGGTTCTGATTAGGGTTAGGGTTAGGGTTAGGGTAAGGGTTAGGGTGAGGGTAAGGGTTAGGGTTAGGGTGAGGGTGACAGTGAGGGTGAGGGTGAGGGTGAAGGTTAGGGTTAGCGTTAGGGTTAGGTTGGGGGTGTCAGGGTGAGGGTGAGGGTTATGGTTAGGGTGAGGGTGAGGCTGAGGGTGAGAGTTTCTGTTAGGTAAGGTTTAGGGTTAGGGTTACGGTAAGGGCTAGGTTAAGGGTGAGGTTTATGGTGAGGGTGAGGGTGAGGTTGAGGCTTAGGTTGTGGGTGAGGGTTAGGGTTAGGGTGACGGTTAGAGTGAGGGTGAGGGTTAGGCTGAGGCTGAGGATTAGGGTTAGGGTTAGGTTTAGGTTGAGGATGATGGTCAGGATGAGGGTTAGGGGGAAGGGGTAGGGTGAGGGTTAGGGTTAGTGTGAGGGTTAGGGTAATGTTTAGAGTGAGGGTTAGGATGACGGTGAGGTTTAGGGTTGGGGTGAGGGAGAGGGTTAGGGTGATGTTTAGGTTTAGGGTTAGGTTTAGAGTTAGTGTGAGGGTTAGGGTTAGGGTTAGAGTTAGGGTTAGTGTGAAGCTTAGTGTGAGGGTAAGGGTTAAGGTGAAGGTTAAGGTGATGGTTAGGGTTAGGGTTAGGTTAAGGGTTAGGGTGAGGGTTAGGGTTAGGGTGATGGTTAGGGTTAAGGTTAGGGTGAGGATGAGGGTCAGGGTGAAGTTTAGGGTTATGATTAGTTTTAGTTTAGGGATAGTCTGAGGTGAGGGTGAGGGTGAGGGTGAGGATTAGGGTGAGGATGAGGGCTAGGTTTATGGTTAGGGTTAGGGTGAGGGTTGGGGTGAGGGTTAGGGTGAGGGTGAGCTTTAGGGTTAGGGTTAGGGTTAGGCTGATGGGTAATGTGAGGGTGAGAGGGTGAGGGTGAGGGTGAGGGTTAGGGTGTTGGTGAGTATTAAGCTAGGGTTAGGGTTAGAGTGTTAGGGTGAGGGTAAGGGTTAGATTTAGAGTTAGGGTTAAGGTTAGGGTCAGGGTAATTGTTAGGTGAGGGTTCGGGAGAGAGGGTTAGGGTTAGGGTGAGGGTAAGGATTAGGGTGATGTTTTGGGTGAGGGTGAGGGTTACCGTGAGGTGAGGGTTCGAGTGAGAGTGAGGGTTAGTGTGAGGATGAGAGTTAGGTTTAGGGTTTGTGTAAGGATTAGGGTGAGTTTAAGGTTTAGGGTGAGGGTTACGGTGAGGGTGAGGGTTAGGGTAAGTTTTAGGATTAGGGTGAGGATTAGGGTGAGGGTTAGGTTTAGGGTTATGGTTTGGGTGAGGGTGAGGTTTGGGGTTAGGGTTAGGGTGAGAGTTAGAGTTAAGTTTAGGGTTAAGATGAGAGGGTTAGGTTGAGGGTGAGGTTTAGGGTTTCGGTTAGGTAAGGGTTAGGGTTATGGTTAGGGTGAGGATTAGGGTGAGTTTGACGGTTAGAGGGAGGGTTAGGGTTAGAGTGAGAGTTAGAGTTAGGGTTAGGGTGACCGTTAGGGTTAGGGTGATATTTAGGGTGAGCGTGAGGGTTACCGTGAGGTGAGGGTTCGGGTGAAGGTGATGGTTTGGGTGTGGGTAATGGTTAGGGTGAGGGTGAGGGTTAGGGTTAGGGTGATTGTGGCAGTGAGGGTGAGGGTGAGGGTGAAGGTTAGGGTTAGCGTGAGGGTTAGGGTGAGGGTGAGGGTTATCGTCAGGGTGAAGGTGTGGGTGAAGTTGAGGGTTTCAGTTATATAAGGTTTAGGGTTAGGGTTACCGTAAGGGCTAGGTTAAGAATGAGGTTTATGGTGAGAGTGAGGGTGAGGTTGAGGGTTAGGGTGTGGGTGAAGGTTAGGTTTAGGGTGAGGGTTAGAGTTAGGGGAAGGTTAGGGTGAGGCTGGGGGTTAGGTTTAGGTTTAAGTTTAGGGTGAGGATTAGGGTCAGGATGAAGGTTAGGATGAAGGGGTTGGGTTAGGGTTAGGGTGAAGGTGAGGGTTATGGTGAGGGTCTGGGTAAGGGTTAGGTGAGGGTTAGGATGACGGTGAAGTTTAGGGTTGGGGTGAGGGTGAGGATTAGGGTGATGTTTAGGGTTAGGGTTAGTGTGAGGGTTAGGGTTAGGTTTAGAGTGAGGGTTAGTGTGAGGGTTAGTGTGAGGGTAAGGTTTAGGGTGAAATTTAGGGTGATGGTGAGGTTTAGGGTTAGTGTTAGGGTTAGAGTGAGGTTTAGGCTTAAGATGAGGGTTTGGGTTAGGGTTAGGTTTAGAGTGATGGTTAGGGTTAGGGTGATAATTAGAGTTAGGTTTAGGGTGATTGTGAGGGTTAGGTTTAGGGTTAGTGTTAGGGTGAGGGTAAATGTTAGGTTGAGGGTTAGGATGAGGTGAGTGTTAGGGTTAGGTTCATGTTTAAGGTTAGGATTAGGGTTAGGGTGAGGGTTAGGGTGAGGGTTAGTGTTAGCGCTAGGAATAGTTTTAGGATGAGGGTTAGGGTGAGGGTAAGGTTTAGGGTGAAGGTTATGGTGAGGGTGATGGTGAGGGTTAGGGTAAGGGTGAGGGTGAGGGTCATGGTGAAGTTTAGGGTTTGGATTAGTTTTAGGGTTAGGGATAGTCTGAGGGTCAGGGTGACTGTGAGGGTGAGGGTTAGGGTTAGGGTTAGGCGGAGGGCTACAGTGAGGGTGAGGGTTAGGGTTAGGGTTAGGGTTAAGGTGAGGTTGAAGATGAGGGTGAAGATGAGGGTTAGGGTGTGGGTGAGGCTTAGGGTTAGGGTGAGGGTTAGGGTGACAGTGAGGGTTAGAGTGAGGGTGAGTCTTAGGGTACGGGCGAGGGTTAGCGTTAGGGTTAGGGTGAGGGTTAGGGTGAGGGGTAGGATTAGGGTTATCATGAGGGTTCGGGTGAAGTTTCGGATTAGTGTGAGGGTTAGGGTTAGGATGAGGGTGAGGGCAATTTGTAGGCTGAGGGTTAGGGTAAGGAAAAGGGTTAGGATTAGGGTTAAGGTTAGGGTGAGATCTAGGGTGAGGGTTAGGGTTAGGGTTCGGGTTAGGGTTAGGATGAGGGTTAGGGTGAGTTTTAGGGTTAGGGTTAGTTTGAGGGTTACGGTTAGGGTTACGGTTAGGGTTAGGTTTATGGTGAGGGTGAGAGTTAGGGTTAGTGTGAGGGTTAGGGTTAGTATGAGGGTTAGAGTTAGGGTTAGGGTTAGGGTGAGGATAAGGTTTAGGGTGAGTATTAGGATGAGGGTGAAGGTTAGGGTTAGGGTGAGGGTGAGGGTTAGGGTGATGTTTACTATTAGTGTTAGGGTTAGGTTTAGTGTGAGGGTTAGGTTAAGGTTAGAGTGAGGGTTAGTGTGAGGGTTAGGGTGAGGTTAAGTGTTAAGGTGAAGGTTAGGGTGAGGGTGAGGGTTAGGGTTAGGGTAAGGGTTAGTGTTAGGGTGAGGGTTAGGATTGGGGTTAGGGTGAGGTTGAGGGTTAGGGTTAGAGTTAGGGTTAGGTTGAGGGTTAGGGTGAGGTTTAGCGTTAGGTTGAGGGTGGGAGTTAGGGTTAGGTTTGGGGTGAGTGTTAGGTTTAGGGTGAGAGTTAGAGTTAGGGTTAGGGTAAGGGTGAGGCTTAGGTTTAGGTTTGGGTTTAGAATTAGGGTGAGGGTGAGGTTGAGGAATAGGGTTAGGATTAGGGTTAAGGTTAGGGTGAGGGTTAGAGTTATGTTTAGGGTTAGGGGTAGGGGTAGGGTGAGGGTGAGGTTTAGGGTGAGTGTTAACCTTAGGGATAAGGTTAGTGTTAGGGTTAGGTTGAGGGTAAGGGTGAGGGTGAAGGTTAGGGTGAGGGTTAGGTTTAGGATTAGGGTTTGATTGAGGTGTAGGGTGAGCTTTAGGTTTAGGGTTAGTGTGAGGGTTAGGCTTAGTGTTAGAGTTAGGGTGAGGGTTAGGGCAAGGGTTAGCGTAAGTATTAGGGTGAGTTTCAGGGCGAAGAATAGGGTTAGGGTGAGGGTTAGGATGAGCAGTAGGTTTAGGTTGAGGGTTAGGGTGAGTGTTAGGGTTAGGGGTAGGCTGAGGGTAACAGTAAGGGTGAGGGTGAGGGTTAGGCTTAGGCTTAGGCTTAGCGTGAGGGTAAAGGTTAGGGTGAGGTTTAGGATGAGGGTGAAGTTTAGGGTTAGGCTGAGCGTTAGTGTGATGTTTAAGGTGAGGGTTAGGGTTAGGATTACGGTTAGGGTTAGGGTCAGGGTGAGTGTGAGGGTGTGGTTTAACGTGAGTTTGAGGGTTAGGGTGAGGGTGAGGGTTAGGGTGAGGTTTAGGGTTAGGGTTTTAGTGAGGGTGAGGTTTAGGTTAAGTGTTAGTGTGAGAGTTACGGTTAAGGTTAGGGTTAGGATGAGAGTTAGGGTTAGGTTGAGGGTGAGGGTGAGGATGAGGGTTTTGCTTAGGTAAGGGTTAGAGTTATGGTTAGGGTGAAGATTAGGGTGAATTTGAGGGTTACAGGGAGGGTTTCGTTTAGGGTGAGGTTTAGGTTTAGGGTTAGGGTGATGGGTAGGGTTAGGGTGATGTTTTGGGTGAGGGTGAGGGTTACCCTGAGGTGAGGGTTCGGGTGAGGATGAGGGTTAGGGTGAGGGTAAGGGTTAGGGTGAGGTTGAGGGTCAGGGTTAGGGTGATGGTGACCGTGAGGGTGCAGGTGAGGGTGAGGGTTAGTGTTAGCGTGAGGTTTAGGGTGAGTGTGTTAGGGTGAGGATGAGGGTTAGGGTTAGGGTGAGGGCTAGGTTAAGGGTGAGGTTTTGGGTGAGGGTGAGGTTGGGGTTGAGGGTTAGGGTGTGGGTGAGGGTTAGGGTGAGGGTGAGGGTGAGGGTTAGAGTGAAGGTGAGGGTTATGGTGAGGCTTAGGGTTAGGTTTAGGGTGAGGATTAGGGTCAGGATGAGGGTTAGGGTGAGGGTTATGGTTAGGGTGAGGGTGAGGGTGAGGGTTAGGGTTAGTGTTAGGGTTAGTTTTAGGGTTAGGGTTAGGGTGTGGGTATGTTTTAGGGTGAGGGTTTGGATGAGGGTGAGTGTTACGGTTAGGGTGAGGGTTAGGTTTAGAATGAGGATTAGTGTTAGCTTGAGGGTTAGGGTTAGAGTTAGAGTTAGGGTGAGGTTGAAGATGAGGGTGAAGATGAGGGTTAGGGTGTGGGTGAGGGTTAGGGTTAGGGTGAGGGTTAGGGTGACAGTGAGTTTAGCTTGAGGGTGAGGCTTAGGGTACGGGTGAGGGTTAGCGTTAGGGTTAGGGTGAGGGTTAGGGTGAGGGGTAGCATTAGGGTTATCGTGAGGGTTAGGGTGAATTTTCGGGTTAGTGTGAGGGTTAGGGTTAGGGTGAGGGTGAGGGCAATTTTTAGGCTGAGGGTTAGGGTAAGGATGAGGGTTAGGATTAGGGTTAAGGTTAGGGTGAGGTCTAGGGTGAGGGTTAGGGTTACGGTTCGGGTTAGGGTTAGGATGAGGGTTAGGGTGAGTGTTAGGTTTAGGGTTAGTTTGAGGGTTAGGGTTAGAGTTACGGTTAGGGTTAGGGTGAGGATGAGGATGAGGGTTAGGGTAACGGTTAGGGTTAGGTTTAAGGTGAGGGTGAGAGTTAGGATTAGGATTAGGGTTAGGGTTTGGTTTAGGCTGAGGGTGAGGGTGAGGGTTAGATTTAGGGTAAGATTTAGGGTTAGAGTTAGGGTGAGGATTAGAGTGTGGGTGAAGTTTAGGGTGAGGGTTAGCTTTAGGATGAGGTTTAGGTTTAGGATTAGGGTGAGGATTAGAGTTAGGGTGATGTTTAGGGTGAGGGTGAGGGTTAGGGTGAGGGTGAGAGGGTTAGTATTAGGGTGAAGGTGAGTTTGAGGGTGAAGGTTAAGGTTAAGGTTAGGGATAGGGTGAGGTTTTGGGTGAGGGTGAGGGTTGGGTTTAGGGTTAGAGTTAGGGTGAGGGTAAGGGTTAGGGTGAGATTTAGGATGAGGTTGAGGGTTAAGGTTTGGGTAATGTTTAATGTTAGGATTAGGGTTAGGGTGAGGGTTAGGCTTAGGGTTAGAGTTAGGGTGATGGTTAAGGTTAGGATTCGGGTTAGGGTGAGGGTGAGGGTTAGGGTTCGGTTTAGGGTTAGGGTGAGGGTTAGGTTTAGGGTTAGGGTTAGGGTGAGTGTAAAGGTTAGTGTGAGGGTTAGGATGAGGGAGAGGGTAAGGGTTAGGGTGATATTTAAGGTTAGGATTAGGGTTAGGGTGAGGGTGAGGGTTAGGGTTAGGTTTATGTTTAGGATGAGGGGTAGGGTGAGGGTTAGGTTTAGGGTTAGTGTTAGGGTGTTAGGGTGAGGGTTAAGGTTAGGGTGAGGATTCGGGTTAGGTTTAGGGTTAGGGTGAGGGTGAGCGTCAGGGTGAAGTTTTGGGTTAGGATTACGTTTAAGGTTAGGGATAGGCTGAGGATGAGGGTGAGTGTGAGGGTGAGGGTCAGGGTTAGGTTTAGGTTTAGGCTGAGGGCTATGGTGAGGGTGAAGGTTAGGGTGAGAGTGAGGGTGAGGGTGAGTGGGTTAGGTAAGGGTTAGAGGGAGGGTTCTGGTTAGGGTGAAGTTTAGGGTTAGGGTTAGGTTGAGTTTTAGGGTTAGGGTGATGTTTTGGGTGAGGGTGAGGGTTACTGTGAGGTGAGGGATCGAGTGAGGGTGAGAGGGTGAGGATGAGGGTTAGGGTTAGGGTTTGTGTGAGGATTAGGGTGAAGTTAAGGTTTAGGGTGAGGATGAGGGTTAGAGTTAATGTTAGGGTTAGGGTGAGGTTTAGGGTTTGGGTGAGGGTGAGTTTGAGGGTTAGGATTAGGGTGAGTGTTAGGGTTAAGGTTAGGGTTAGGCTGAGAGTTAGGGTTAGGTTGAGGGTGAGGGTAAGGTTTAGGGTTTCAGTTAGGTAAGGGTAAGGGTAATGGTTAGGGTGAGGAGTGGGGTGAGATTGAGGGTTAGAGGGAGGGTTACGGTTAGGGGTAGGGTTAGGGTTAGGGTGATGGTTAAGGTTAGGCTGATGTTTTGGATGAGGGTTAGGGTTACCGTGAAGTGAGGGTTCGGGTGTGGGTGAGGGTTAGGGTGAGGGTAAGGGTTAGAGTGAAGGAGAGGGTTAGGGTTAGGGTGAGGGTGACCGTGAGGGTGAGGTTTAGGGTTAGCATGAATGTTAGGGTGAGGGTGTTAGGGTGATTGTGAGTGTTAGGGTTAGGGTGAGGGCTAGGTTAAGGGTGAGGTTTTGGGTGAGGGTGAGGGTGAGGTTGAGGGTTAGGGTGTGGGTGAGGGTTAGGGTTAGGGTTAGGGTTAGGCTTAGGGTGAGGAGTAGGGTTAGGTTTAGGGTGAGGGTTAGGTTTATTGTGAGGGTTAGGTTTACGGATAGGGCTAGGGTGAGGATAAGGGCTAGGGTGGGGGTTTGGGTGAGAGTGAGGGTTAGGGTTAGCGTGAGTGTTAGGGTGAGTGTTAGGATGAGGGTTAGGGTTAGGGTTAGGTTTAGGGTTAGGGTGAGGGTTAGGGTTAGGTTTAGTGTGAGGGTAAGGTTTAGGGTGAGGGTAAGGCTGAGAGTGAGGGATAGGTTTAGCGTGAGTGTTTAGGTGAGGGTTAGGGTGAGGGTTAGGGTTAGGGTTAAGGTGAGGGTTAGGATTAGGGTTAGGGTTAGGGTTAGCTTTAGGGTTAGGGTTAGGGTTAGGGTTTACAATTTGATGTTCACCAGGAACACCTGGAGGCCTGACGGTAAACAGAATCTGAAATTCTTCCTAAGAAGCCTTGAAAAGGAGTGAAACGCACCTATCTTGCAATAACTCAGAACCTCATTCTGAGTGTTTCTGGCAGAAGTCATTCACACAACGGTGGACTAATTAGAGCCTGACATAGCTAGTGCCGTCCATATTCCTGGATGGACAGTTGTCGCGTCCCAAACAACTGAGGTGTAGTTCTCCAAACTTTCACAGAGTACCATAAGTACAGGTTCAACTTACTTCCTCAGGTTGAATAGAGTTTAGCCATCAAAGATGTAATCAGTAGAGGGTTAGGATTAGGGTTCTTACTAGAGTGAGGTTTAGGGTTAAGGTTTAGGGTTAGGGTTAGGGTAAGTGTTAGGTTTAGAGTGAGGGTTAGGTTTAGGTTTAGGGTGAGGGTGAGGGTGAGGGTTAGGGTTAGGGTGAGTGTAAGGGTTAGGGATAGGGTGAGTGTGAGTGTGAGGGTTAGGGTTCGGTGAACGTTAGAGTAAGGGTGAGGTTTGGGGTTGGATAAGGGTTAGAGTTAGGTTGAGGGTGAAGGGGAAGGTTAAGTTTAGGTTACGGTTAGGGTTAGGGTTAGGATTAGCGTTAGGGTTAGGGATAGACTGAGGGTGAGGGTGAGGTTGAGGGTGAGTGTTTGGTTTAGGACGAGTGTTAGGGTTAGGGTTAGCGTGAGTTTTAGGGTTAGGATGAGTGTTGGGGTGAGGGGTAGTTTTACGGTTAGGGTGAGGGTTAGGGTTAGTGTGAGGGAGAAGTTATGGTTAGGGTTAGGGTGAGGGTAAGTCTTAGTGTGAGGTTTAGGGTTAGGGTTAGGGTGAGGGTTAGGGTGAAGGTAAGTGTAAGAGTGATGGTTAGAGTGAAGCTGAGTGTTAGGTTTAGTTTAGTTACGTTTAGGTTTAGGGTGAGGTTTAGGGTTAGGGTTAGGGTTAGCGTGAGTTTTAGGGTTAGGATGAGTGTTGGGGTGAGGGGTAGTTTTACGGTTAGGGTGAGGGTTAGGGTCAGGGTGAGGGTTAGAGTTAGGGTGAGGGTTAGGGTTAGGGTGAGGTTTAGGGTGAAGGTGAGGGTTCGGGTGAGGTGAGCATGGGTAGGGTTAAGGTTAGGGTGAGGGTTAGGGTTAGTGTGAGGGTTAGGGTTAGGGTTAGGGTAAGGGTGAGGGTGAGGGTTAAGGTGAGGGTTAGGGTTAGCATTTTGGTTAGGGTGAGGGTTAGGGTGAGGGTTAGGGTTAAGTTTAGGGTTAGGGTAAGGTTGAAGTTGAGGGTTAGAGTTAGGATTAGAGTCAGGCTTTGGTTTAGGGTGAGGGGTAGGGTTAGGTGTAGGGTGAGGGTTGGGTTTAGTCTGAGGGTTACGGTTAGGGTTAAGGTTAGGGTTATGGTGAAGGTAAACCTTAGGGTTAGGGTTAGGGTTAGGGTTAGCCTTGGGGTGAGGCTTAGTGTTAGTGTGAGGAATAGGGTTAAGGTTATGTTTAGGGGTTAGGCTGAGGGGCAGGGTTAGGGTTAGCGTGAGGGTTAGGGTGAAGTTTAATGTTAGGTTTCGGGTTAGCGTGAGGCTTGGGTTTAGGGGGAGGGTTAGGGTTAGGGTTAGGGTTAGGGTTAGGGTGAGTGTTAGTTTGAAGATAAGGGTAAGGGTGATGGTTAGGGTTAGGCTGAATGTTAGGTTCAGTTTTAGGGCTAGGGTGAGGGTTAGGGTTAGGGTGAGGGTTAGGGTTAGGGTGAGGGTTAAGGTGAAGTTGAGGGTTAGGGTGAGGTGTAGGCTGAGGGGTATGGTTAAGGTTAGGGTGAGGGTTAGGGTTAGTCTGAGGGTTAGGTTTAGCTTTAGGGTAAGGGTGAGGGTGAGGGTTAGAGTGAGGGTTAGGGTTAGCATTTCGGTTAGGGTGAGGGTTAGGGTGAAGTTTAGCGTTAGGTTAAGGGTGAAGGTGAGGGTTATGGTTAGGCTTAGTGTGAGGCTTTGGTTTAGCGTGAAGGGTAGGGTTAGGTTTAGGGTGAGGGTTTGGTTTAGTCTGAGGGTTAGGGTTAGGTTTGAGGTTAGGGTTATGGTGAAGGTAAACGTTAGGGTTAGGGTTAGCCTTAGGGTGAGGCTAAGTGTTAGTGTGAGGAATAGGGTTAGGGTTATGTTTAGGGTTTGGGTGAGGGTTAGGGTGAGGCTGAGTGTTAGGTTTAGTTTTATGGTTAGGGTGAGGGTTAGGGTGAAGGTGAGGGTTCAGGTGAGGTGTAGGATGAGGGGTAGGGTTAAGGTTAGGGTGAGGGTTAGGTTTAGTTTGAGGGCTAGGGTTAGGTTTAGGGTAAGGGTGAGGGTGAGGGTTAGGTTGAGGGTGAGGGTTAGGGTTAGCATTTCGGTTAGGGTGAGGGTTAGGGTTAAGGTTAGCGTGAGGCTTTGGTTTAGGGTGAGGGGTAGGATTAGGTTTATGGTGAGGGTTCGGTTTAGTCTGAGGGTTAGGGTTAGGGTTAAGGTTAGGGTTAGGTTTAGGGTTTGAGTTAGCCTTAGGGTGAGGCTTAGGGTTAGTGTGAGGAATAGGGGTAGGTTTATGTTTAGGGTTAGGGTGAGGGGTAGGGATAGGGTTTGGGTGAGGGTTAGGGTGAAGTTTAGGGTTAGGTTGAGGGTTAGCGTGAGGCTTTGGTTTAGGGGGAGGGTTAGGGTTAGGATTAGGGTTAGGGTGAGGGTTAGGGTGAAGGTAATGGTTAGGGTGAGGCTGAGTGTTAGGTTTAGTTTTAGCGTTAGGGTGAGGGTTAGGGTCAGGGTGAGGGTTAGGGAGAGGGTGAAGGTTAGGGTTAGTGTGAGGGTTAGGTTTAGGTTTAGGGTAAGGGTGAGGGTGAGGTTTAGGTTGAGGGTGAGGGTTAGGGTTAGCATTCCGGTTAGGGGGAGGGTTAAGGTTAAGGTTAGGGTTAGGGTAAGGGTTAAGGTGCAGGTTAGGGTTAGGGTTAGCGTGAGGCTTTGGTTTAGGGTGAGGGGTAACGTTAGGTTTAGGGTGAGGGTTGGGTTTAGTCTGAGTTTTAGGGTTAGGGTTAAGGTTAGGGTTATGGTGAAGGTAAAGGTTAAGGTTAGGGTTAGGGTTAGGTTCAGCCAGAGGGTGAGGATTAGTGTTAGTTTGAGGATTAGGGTTAGGGTTAAGTTTAGGGTTAGGGTGAGGGGTAGGGTTAGGGTTTGGGTGAGTGTTAGGGTGAAGTTTATGGTTAGGTTTAGGGTTAGCGTGAGACTTTGGTTTAGGGGGAGTTTTAGGAATAGGGTTAGGGTTAGGGTGAGGGTTAGAGTAAGGGTGAGGGTTAGGTTTAGTGTGAGGGTTACGGTTACGGTTAGGGTGAGGTTGAGGGTTAGGGTTAGGGTTAGGGTTAGGATTAGGGTTAGAGTGAGGTTTAGGGTTAGGCTTAGGGTTAGGCTGAGGATGAGGGTGAGTGTGAGTGTTAGGGTGAGGGTAAGAGTTAGCGTGAGAGTTAGTGTTAGGTATAGGTTGAGGGTTAGGTTTAGGTTGATTTTTAGGGTAAGGGTTAGGATTAGGGGTAGAGTGAGTGTTCAGGTGAGAGTGATGGTTTGAGTGTGGGTGATGGTTAGGGTTAGAGTGAGGGTTAGGGTGACGTTGAGGGTTAGGGTGAGGGAGAGGTTTAGGGTTAGGGATAGGGTTAGGGTTAGGGTGAGGGTTAGAATTAGAGGTAGTGTGAGGGTTAGAATGTGGGGTAGGCTAAGAATTAGGGTGAGGGTTAGGGTTAGGGTTATTGTTAGATTGAGGTTTAGGGTCAGGGTTAGGTTTAAGGTTAGGGTGAGATTTAGGTTTAGGTTTAGGTTTAGGGTTAGGGTTAGTGTGTGGGCTAGGGTGAGGGTGAGGATGAGGGTTAGGTTTAGGAATAGGGTTAGGTTTAGGGTTAGGTTAGGGATAGGATGAGGCTTAGGATTAGGTAAGGTTTAGTGTGAGGGTTAGGGTGACGGTGAGGTTTAAGGTTAGGGTGCGGGTTAGGGTTAAGCTGATGTTTAGTGTGAGGGTGAGGGTTAGGTTGAGGGTGAGGGTTCGGGTACGGGTGAGGGTTAGGGTTAGGGTGAGTGTTAGAGTGACAGTGAGTTTGAGTGTTAGGTTTAGGGTAAGGGTTAGGGTGAGTATTATGGTGAGGGTGAGGGTTAAGGTTAGGTTTAGGGTTAGTGTTAGGATTAGGGTTTGGGTGAGTGTTAGAGTTAGGGTTAGGGTTAGGGTTAGGGTAGGGTGAGGGTAAGCTTTAGGGTGAGGGTTAGGGTTAGGCTGAGGGTGAGGTTGAGGTTGAGGGTTAGGGTTAGGTTTAGGGTTACGGTGATGGGTATACTTAGGCTTAGGGTTAGGATTAGAATTAGGGTGAGTGTGAGGGTGAGGAATATGGTTAGCATTAGGGTTAGGGTTAGGGTTAGGCTGAGGGTCAGAATGAGTGTTAGGGTTAGGGTTAGGGTTAGGTTGAGTATTAAGGTTAGGCATAGGGTTAGCATGAGTTTTAAGATGAGTGTTGGGGTTAGGGTTAGGGTGAGGGTAAGGGTTAGTGTGAAGTTTAGGGTGAGGGTGAGGATAAGGTTTAGGGTGATGGTTAGGATGAGGGTGAGGGTTAGGGTTAGGGTGAGTGTTAGGGTTAGAGTCAGGATGAGGGTGAGGTCTAGGGTGAGGGTGAGATTTAGTGTGAGGGTGAGGGTGAGGGTGAGGGTTAGGGTGTGGGTTACGGTTAGGGTTAGGGTTAGGGTTAGGTTGAGGGTGAGGCTGAGGTTGAGGTTTAAGGTGAAGGTGAGGGTGAGTGTGAGGGGAGGGTTAGGGTTCAGGTTAGGATTAGGTTGAGGGTGAGGGTGAGGGTTAGTGTTTGGATTAGGGTTAGGATTAGGGTTAGGCTGAGTGTTAGTGTGAGGGTGAGGGTGATGGTTAGTGTTAAGTTTAGAGGGAGGGATAGGTTTATTGTTAGGGTTAGGATGAGGATGAGGGTAAGGGTTAGGTTTAGGGTTAGGGGGAGGGAGAGGGTTAGGGTGAGGGTTTGGGTTAAGGGTTAGGGTTAGGGTGACGGTTAGGGTCAGGGTTCGGGTGAGCGTAAGGGTTAGGGTGAAAGTTAGAGTTAAGGTGAAAATTAGAGTTAGGGTTAGGGTGAGGTTGAGGGTTAAGGTTAGGATTAGGTTTAGAATTGGGGTGAGGGTGAGGGTGAGTTATAGGGTTAGGATTAGAGTTAGATTTAGGGTTAGGCTGAGGATGAGGGTGAGTGTTAGGGTTAGGGTTAGGGTTAGGGTGAGTGTTAGGGTTAGACTTAGGGTTAGGATAAGGGTTAAGGTGAGGGGTAGGGTTTGGGTTAGTTTGAGGGTTAGGGTTAGGTTGAGGGATAGGGTGTGGATTATGGTTAATGTTAGGGTCAGGGTTAGGGTTAGGGTGAGGGTTAGGGTTAGGGTGAGGGTGAGAGTCAGGGTGAAGTTTAGGTTTAGGATTAGTTTTACGGTAGGGATAGTCTGAGGGTGAGAGTGAGGATGAGTGTGAGAGTTAGGGTTAGGTAAGTGTTAGGCATATGTTTAGGTTGAGTATTAGGGTGATTTTGAGGGTTAGAGGCAGGGTTAGCCTTAGGGAGAGGGTTAGGGTTAGGGTTAGGGTTAGGGTTATGTTTTGGGTGAGTGTGAGGGTTACCTTGAGGTGAGGGTTGGAGTGATCGTGAGGGTTAGGGTGAGGATGAGGGTTAGGATTAGGGTTTGTGTGATTATTAGGGTGAGGTTAAGGCTTAGGGTGAGGGTTAGGGTTAGTGTTAGGGTTAGAGTGAGGGTTAGGGTGAGGGTTAGGGTTAGGGTTTTGGTGATTGTGAAGTTTAGGTTTAGGGTTAGGGTGAGAGTTAGGGTTAAGGTTAGGGTTAGGATGAGAGTTAGGGTTACGTTGAGGATGAGGGTGAGGATGACGGTTTCGGTTAGGGAAGGGTTAGGGTTATGGTTAGGGTGAGGATTAGGGTGAATTTGAGGGTTACAGGGAGGGATACGTTTAGGGTGAGGTTTAGGGTTAGGGTGAGGGGTAGGGTTAGGGTGAGGTTTTGGGTGAGGGTGAGGGTTACCCTGAGGTGAGGGTTCAGGTGAGGATGAGGGTTAGGGTGAGGGTAAGGGTTAGGGTGAGGTTGAGGGTTAGGTTTAGGGTAAGGGTGACCGTGAAGGTGCGGGTGAGGGTGAGGGTTAGTGTTAGCGTGTGGGTTAGGGTGAGTGAAAGAGGGTGAGCATGAGGGTTAGGGTTAGGGTGAGGGTGAGGGCTAGGTTAAGGGTGAGAGTTTGGGTGAAGGTGAGAGTGAGGTTGAGGGTTAGGATGTGGATGAGGGTTAGGGTTAGTGTGAAGGTTAGCGTGAAGGTGAGGTTTATGGTGAGGCTGAGGGTTAGGTTTAGGGTTAGGTTTAGGGTGAGGATTAGGGTCAAGATGAGGGTTAGGGTGAGGGTTAGGGTTAGTGTGAGGGTTATTGTTAGGGTTAGGGTTAGGGTGAGGTTAAGGTTTAGGGTGAGGGTTTTGGATGAGGGTGAGTGTTACGGTTAGAGTGAGGGTTAGGTTTAGGGTGAGGGTTAGTGTTAGGGTGAGGTTTAGGGTTAGGGTTAGGGTGAGGTTGAAGGTGAGGGTGAAGATGAGGGTTAGGGTGTGGGTAAGGGTTAGGGTTAGGGTGAGGGTTAGGGTGACAGTGAAAGTTAGCTTGAGGGGGAGGCTTAGGGTACGGTTGAGGGTTAGCATTAGGGTTAGGGTTAGGGTGAGGGGTAGGATTAGGGTTATCATGAGGGTTAGGGTAAAGTTTCGGGTTAGTGTGAGGGTTAGTGTTAGGGTGAGGGTGAGAGCAATTTTTAGGCTGAGGGTTAGGGTAAGGATGAGTGTTAGGATTAGGGTTAAGTTTAGGGTGAGGTCTAGGGTGAGGGTTAGGGTTAGGGTTCGGGTTAGGGTTAGGATGAGGGTTAGGGTGAGTGTTACGGTTACGATTAGTTTGAGGGTTAGGGTTAGGGTTACGTTTAGGGTTAAGGTGAGGATGAGGGTGAGGGTTTGTGTAACGGTTAGGTTTAGGTTTATGGTGAGGGTGAAATTTAGATTTAGGATTAGGGTTAGGCTTTGGTTTAGGATGAGGGTGCGGTTGAGGGTTAGGGTTAGAGTTAGGGTTAGGTTGGTGATTAGGGTGATGTTTAGAGTTAGGGTGAGGGTGAGGGTTAGGAATAGGTTTAAGGTGAGGGTTTGGGTTTTGGTGAGAGTTAGAGTTAGGGTTAGGGTGAGGGTGAGGTTTAGGTTTTGGGTTAGAGTTAGGGTGAGGGTAAGGGTTAGGGTGAGGTTTAGGATGAGGGTGAGGGTTAGGGTTTGGGTGATGTTTAATATTAGGATTAGGGTTAGGGTGAGGGTTAGGGTGAGGGTTAGGGTTAGGGTTAGGGTTAGGGTTAGGGTTAGGCTTAGTGTGAGGGTGAGGGGAAGGGTGAGTGTTTGGGTTAAGTTTAGGATTAGGTTGAGGTAAGGGTTAAGGTGAGGTTTAGGGTTAGGGTGAAGCGTAGTGTGAGGGTTAGTGTTAGGGTTATGGTTCGGTTAGGGTGAGGGTTAGGGTGAGGTTTAAGGTTAGTGTTAGGGTTGGGGTAGATTGAGTGTTAGGGTTAGTGTGAAGTTTAGGGTGAGGTTAGGTTTAGGGTTAGTGTGAGGGTAAGGGTTTTGGTGCGGGTTAGAGTGAGAGTGAGGGTTGGGGTAAGGTTTAGATGTAGGATTAGATTCAGAGTGAGGGTTAGGGTTAGGGTTAGTGTGAGGGTTAGGCTGAGTGGTAGGGTTAGGGTTAGGATGATGGTGAGGTTGAGGTTTTCGGTTACGTAGGGATTAGGTGTAGGGTTAAGGAGAGGATTAGGGTTTGGGTGAGGGTTACGGAGCTGGTAAGTGTTAGGGTTTGGGTGAGGGTTAGGGTTAGGGTGAAGCTGAGGGTGAGAGTTTTGTTTAGGTTAGGGTTAAGGTTAGGTTTAGGGTTATGGTTAGGTTTAGGATTAGGTTTTAGCTAAGCGTGAGGGGGAGGGTTAGGGTTAGGGTGAGGGTTAGGGTTAGTGTGAGGGTTAGGTTTAGGGATAGGTTTAGGGATACGGTGAGGGTAAGGGTTAGGGTTAGGGTTAGGGTTAGGGTGAGGTTTACAGTTAGCGTTATGGTTAGGGTGTAGGTTAGGTTGAGGGTTGGGGTTAGGTTTAGGTTGAGGGTGAGGGTGACGGTTAGGGTTAGTGTGAGGGTGAGGGTTAATTTTTTTGTTAGGGTGAGGGTGAGGGTTAGGTTTAGGAGAAGTGTTAGGGTTAGGCTTAGGGGGAGGGGGAGGGGAAGGGTGAGGGTTTATGTTAGGGTAAGGATTAGGGTTAGGGTGAAGGTGAGGGTTAGGGTTAGAGTTGGGGTGAGGGTTTGGGTGAGTGTTAGGGTGAGGGTGAGGGTTAGGGTTAGGGTTAGGGAAGGGTGAAGGTAAGGGTTAGGGTGAGGGTTAGTGTTAGGCTGAGGGTGAGGGTGAGGGTGAGGTTTAGGGTTAGGTTTAGGGTTAGGGTGAGGGTGAAGGTTAGGGTTAGGTTTAGGATGAGAGGGTGAGGGTTAGGGTTAGGGATAGTGTGAGGGTTAGGGTTAATGTGAGGGTTAGGGTTAGGTTTTCCGTGAGGGTAAGGGTAATGGTGAGGTGTCGGATGAGGGTGAGGGTTAGGGTTAGGTTGAGGGTTAGGGTTAGGTTGAGGGTTAGGGTGAGGATGAGGGTTAGGTTTAGGGTTAGGGTTAGGGTGAGAGTTAGGATGAGGGTTAGGGTTAGGGTGAGGGTGAATGTTAGGGTGAGGGTAAGGGTTAGTGTGAGGGTTAGTTTTAGGATTATGTTTAGGTTGTGGGTAAGGGTTAGGGTAAGGGTTAGGATGAGTGTGAGGGTTAGGGTGAGGGCTTGAGTTATAGTGAGGGATATGTTTAGGGTTTTGGTTAGGCTGAGGCCTTGGGTGAGGGTGAGGTTGAGGGTGAGGTTGATGGTGAGGGTTAGAGTGTCGGTGAGGGTTAGGGTTGAGTGAGGGTTAGGGTGATGTTTAAGGTTAGGGTTAGGGTTAGGGTTAGGTTGAGGGTGAAGGTGAGGGTTATGGTTAGGGTGAGGGTTAGGGTTACGGTTAGGATTAGTGATAGGGTTAGGGTTAGGGTTAGGGTTAAGGAAGTTTGAGGGTAAGGGTTATGGTGAGGGTTAGTGTTAGGCTGAGGGTGAGCGTGAGAGTGAGGTTTAGGGTTATGTTTAGGATTAGTGTGAGTCTTAGGGTTAGGTTTAGGGTTAGGATGAGGTTTAGGGTGAGGGGTAGGGTTAAGGTTAGGTAGAGGTTGAGGGTGAGGGTTAGGGTTTGTGTGAGTGTTAGGGTTAGGGTGATGGTTAGGGTTAGGCTGAGGGGTAGGGTGAGGGGTAGGGTGAAGGTGAGGGTTAGGGTGAGGGTGAGTGTGAGGTTTAGTGTGTCGGTGAGTGTTAGGGTAGATTGAGGGTTAGGGGGACGGTGAGGGTTACGGTGAGGGTGAGGGTTAGTGTTATGGTTATGGTTAGGTTTAGGGTCAGGTTGAGGATTAGGGTTACGGTTAGGGTTAGATTGAGGTTTAGGGTGAGGGGTAGGTTTAGGGTTAGCGTGAGGGTAAGGGTTAGGTTTGGGTCAGGGTTAGGTTTAGGTTTAGGGTGAGGGTAATTGTTAGGGTGAGGGTTAGGATGAGGGTGAGGGTTAGGGTTAGAGTGATGTTTAAGGTGAAGTTTAGGGTGAGGGTTAGGGTTAGGGTGTGGGTAAGGGTTAGGTTGAGCGTGCGGATTAGGTTTACGTTTAGGGTTAGTGTGAGGGGTAGGGTTAGGTTTAGGGTGAGGGTTAGGTTTAATGTGAATGTTATGGTTAGGAATAGGGTTAGGACGAGGGTAAGGGTTAGGATTAGGATAGGGTGAGAGTAAGGTTTAAGGTTAGCATGAGTGTTAAGGTGAGGTTTAGGGTTAGGTTAAGGGATAGGGTGAGGGTTGGATGAGGGTGAGTGTTGGGTTGTGATTGAGGGTTAGGGTAAAAGTGAGAGTTAGGTTGACGGGGAGGGTTAGAGTGAGGGTGAGGGTTAAGGTTAGCGTTAGGCTGATGATTAGGGTTTGTATTAGTGTTAGGGTGAGGATTAGGGTGAGGGGTATAGTTAGGGTTAGTGTGAGGGTTAGGATTAGTGTGAGGGTTAGGGTTAGGGTTAGGTTTAGAGTGAGGGTAAGGGTTAGGATGAGGTTTAGGGTGACGTTTAGAGTTAGGTTTAGGGTGAGGGTTAGGGTTAGCGTGAGAGTTAGAGTTAGGGTTAGTGTGAGGGTGAGGGTGAGGGTTAGGGTTAGGTTAGGGTTAGAATTAGGGTTAAGGTGCGGGTGAAGAATAGCTTTAGGATTAGGGGTAGGGTTAGGGTTAGGATGATGGTGATGTTGCGGGTTTCGGTTACATAAGGGTTAGGTTTAGGGTTAAGGAGAGGATTAGGGTTTGGGTGAGGGGTAGGGTGATGGTAATTGGTAGGTTTTGAGTGAGGGTTAAGGTTAGGGTGAAGCTGAGGGTGAGGGTTTTGTTTAGGTAAGGGTTAAGGTTAGGGTTAGGGTTATGGTTAGGTTTAGGATTAGGTTGTAGCTAAGCGTGAGGGGTAGGGTTAGGGTTAAGGTGAGAGTTAGGGTTAGTGTTAGGGTTAAGTTTAGGGATAGGTTTAGGGATACGGTGAGGGTAAGGGTTAGGGTGAGGGTTAGGATGTGGGTGAGGTTTATGGTTAGCGTTATTTTTAGGGTGTCGGTTAGGGTGAGGATAAGTGTTAGGTTTAGGTTGAGGGTGAGGGTGACGGTTAGGGTTAGTGTGAGGGTGAGGGTTAGGTTTAGCGTTAGGGTGAGGGTGAGGGTTAGGTTTAGGAGTAGTGTTAGCGTTAGGCTTAGGGTGAGGTTGAGGGGACGGGTGAGGGTTTGGTTTAGGGTAAGGATTAGGGTTAGGGTGAGGGTGAGGGTTAGGGTTAGTGAGGGTTAGGGTTTGGGTGTTAGGGTGAGGGTGAGGGTGAGGGTTAGGGTTAGGGTTAGGGAAGGGTGAGGGTAAGGGTTAGGGTGAGGGTTAGTGTTAGGCTGAGGGTGAGGGTGAGGTTTAGGGTTAGGTTTAGGGTTAGGGTGAGGGTGAAGGTTAGGGTTAGGTTTAGGATGAGGGTTAGGGTTAGGGATAGTGTGAGGGTTAGGGTTAATGTGAGGGTTAGTTTTAAGGTTAGGGTTAGGGTTACCGTGAGGGTAAGGGTAATGGTGAGGTTTCGGATGAGGGTGAGATTTAGGGTTAGGTTGAGGGTTAGGGTTAGGGTGAGGGTTTGGGTGAGGATGAGGGTTAGGTTTAGGGTTAGGCTTAGGGTGAGAGGGTGAGGGTTAGGGTTAGGGTTAGGGTGAGGGTGAAGGTTAGGGTGAGGGTAAGGGTTAGTGTGAGGATTAGTTTTAGGATTATGTTTAGGTTGAGGGTAAGGGTTAGGGTGAGGGTTAGGATGAGGGTGAGGGTTAGGGTGAGGCTTAGAGTTATGGTGAGGGATAGGTTTTGGGTTTGGGTTAGGCTGAGGGCTTGGGTGAGGTGAGGTTGAGGGTGAGGGTTAGAGTGTCGGTGAGGGTTAGGGTTGAGTGAGGGTTAGGGTGATGTTTAAGGTTAGGGTTAGGGTTAGGTTTAGGGTGAGGGTGAAGGTGAGGGTTATGGTTAGGGTGCAGGGGGAGAGTTAGGTGTAGGGATAGGGTGAGGGTGAGCGTTAGGTTTAGGATTAGTGATAGGGTTATGGTAAGGGTTAGGGTTAAGGAAGTGTGAGGGTAAGGGTTATGGTGAGGGTTAGTGTTAGGGTGAGGGTGAGGGTGAGTTTGAGGTTTAGGGTTAGGTTTAGGATTAGTGTGAGTGTTAGGGTTAGGGTTAGGATTAGGATGAGGTTTAGGGTGAGGGGTAGGGTTAGGGTTAGGTAGATGGTGAGGGTTAGGGTTAGGGTTAGTGTGAGGGTTAGGGTAGGGTGAAGGTTAGGGTGAGGGTTAGGGTTAGGCTGAGGGGTAGGGTGAGGGCGTGGGTTACGGTGAGGGTGAGAGTGAGGTTTAGTGTGTCGATGAGTATTAGGGTAGGGGTGAGCGTTAGGGAGACAGTGAGGGTCAGGGTGAGAGTGAGGGTTTGGGTTATGGTTATGGGTAGAGTTACTGTCAGCTTGAGGATTAGGGT
>NW_024871443.1:0-109041 GCF_019054845.1 Dipodomys spectabilis
CTGGGCACTGTCCCTCAGCTCTTCAGCTCAAGGCCGGCGCTCAACCACTTGAGCCACACACAGCGCTTATGCTTTTCTAAGTGGCCTATCGGAGATCAGAGTCCCACAGCCTTTCCTGCCCCAGGACTGGCCTCAAACCATGATCCTCCGGATCGCAGCCTCCCGAGCGGCTGGGATGCCCGGTGTGAGCCTTGCATTCTCTCCTCCTCCTCCAGGAAGCCCTCCTGGCTGACTCGTGTCCCACCCCACCCCCAATCTGCACCCCGGGGGGCCACCATCTCCTCCTCGGGGGGGGGGGGGAGGCTCGTGGGGGGAGGCCGGCGGGGAGAGGCCCACCTGGACGTTGCGCTCGCAGTCGGTCTGGCGGTGCAGCAGCAGCTCGCTCTCCAGCAGGAAGCGCTTGCCGCACTGGTCGCAGATGTGCATGCGGCTGTGGGTGACGTTCATGTGCTTCTCCAGGTACCAGCGGTTGTTGAACACGCGCGGGCACTTGTGGCACGCGTGGGGCGGCCTCTCCGCCTTCGCCGCGGCGCCCGCCGGCCCGTCGTCAGCGTCGTGGTCGGGGGGCTGGGGCTGCCGGCCGCGGGGCGGGGGGTCGCGGGGCTCGGGGGGCCTCCCGGGCTGCGTGTGCTCACGCGAGCGCGTGGCCATGCGGCCGTGGGGCGGGGCGCGGGGGCTCCCCGGAGGCCCCCGTCCCTGGGGCGTCCACCTCCTCGGAGCTCTCGGGGTCCTCCTCCTCCTCCTCCTCGTCCTCCTCCTCCTCGTCCTCGGGACTTGGCCTTCCTCCTCCTCCTCGTGGCTGCCTCCTTCCTCCTCCTCCTCGTCCTCCTCCTCTTCTCCAGCTGCGCTATCTCCACCTTCCTCCTCCTCCTCCTCCTCCTCCTCCTCCTCCTGGGCCCTGGGCAGCCCGGCCTCTCTGGCCAGCACCATGGTGGACAGGTCGGTGGAGGCCGTGGCCTCCGTGGCCTCCGTGGCCTCGGCGCCCGTGGACACGTGCAGCGTCTGGTTGTTGAGGTTCACCTCCACGATGATCTGCGACTGCTCCTGGCGGCCGTAGGCTGCCGCCTGCACCCCGACGTCCCCCCCGGCGCCTTCCACTTTGCACAGGCCGCCGGCCAGGGAGGGCCGCGGCCTCCTCCGCCGGGCCTCCATCCGTCTCCTGTTTGCACACGGCCCCAGCGGGCGCCGGGGCCGCCTCGGGGGCCGGGGGAGGGCGGCGGCCCGGTGTCCGTGGCATCTTCCACGCGCACCGAGTAGCGATCGGGCCCCTCGCGGGCGTAGATCTTCGCCAGGCCCGGTGGAGGCTCGGCCTCCTGTTTGATGTCGCAGTAGTAAGGAGGCGTGGCGGGGGCTGCAGGAGGAGGCCGAGGCCGGGGGGCCGGGCCCCGGGGTGCCCAGCGAGCGGGCGTCCAGCAGCTCCTGGCACGAGGCGGCCACGTCGGCCATCTGCAGCAGGGAGGCGGCGCTGAGCACCTCGTGCACGTTGGAGGCCGTGACCAGCAGCTTGGAGGTGTAGATGAAGTTGAGGATCTGCTGGAGGCCGCCGGGCGCCAGGGCCTCGAGCGACAGCTCCACGCGCTGCAGCTGCTTGTTCTGCGTGAAGAGCGCGTGGAAGAACTGGCTGTAGGCGGCCAGCACGCCCTTGTGCGCGGGGAACACGCTGCGCTGCGGCACCAGCACCAGGTCCACGTCGCACAGGTCCGGCTGGAACAGGCGCTGCTCGTTGAGGCGGCCCATGAGCCGCGCGAAGTGCAGGGCCACGTCTTCCACCAGCGAGAACTCGGCCGCGGGCGAGTCCGTGGTCTTCTCCACCAGCAACTGTGGGCAGACAAGCGACAGGGAGAGAGGGAGGCTCGGCCTCCACCCGCGATCCTCGAGACCGCAGCCTCCGGGTGTGTGCGACCCATTGGGGGAAGGCCCAGCCCCAGGGAAGGGAGCCCTCTTCTTCTTCTGGGGGGTGGGGGGCCGGGCAGGGAAGGTGGCTCAGTGGTAGCGTGCGTGAAGCCCCAGGTTCGATTCCTCAGGATCACAGAAAGAGAAAAGGCCCGGAGTGGCGCCGTGGCTCAAGTGGTAGAGCGCTCACCTTCAGCTGAATTGCTGAGGGGCAGCGCCCAGGCCGTGAGTTCGAGACCCACGACCGACAACAACAAAACAATAAAGAGAAAATCCTGCCACCCAAACCGGGAAGCTTGGGGGGGGGGGTATGGGAGGCTGGGGGAGGGGAAGGACAGAGCTGGGCACCTGTTCACCCCCTTTTCTAGGTGAGAGGACACCCCCAAAGGCCTACGCTGGACCTCTTCTCTCTCCAGGTTCTGCTCAGGTATGATCCAAGCCCAGAGAGAGAGAGGTTCACTAAATGAGATGCTGTCTCAGAGGCTCTACCTTCCAGAACGTTCCAAGGGGAACCTCAAAGGTCAAGAGAGTCAGGCCACGGAGCCAGGGAGGCCTATTCAGTAAGATGCTGGTTCTACCACAGAGGACCCCCCCCTTCCCCCTGAGAAAACCCCAAAACTCCAAACCACTGTGGGCAGCACAGCCAGGCACCCGGCTGGGCGTGGAGCGGACATCACTTAGTATCTGCCACGGCCTGCCCGACATCCCCTGCTCCCAGGCCTTGTCTGCATTTTGTCCTCTTGACGAGCGCCCTGGGTTCGATTCCTCAGTCCCCACACACACAGACAACACTGGAAGTGGCGGCGTGGCCCGAGGGGCCGAGCGCTCGCCCTGAGCCAAGGGCAGCTCAGGGAAGGGTTTGTCAGACCAGGCATTTTGGGGTGTGGGGGGGGAAGGGGGAGGCTGGGGGCAGAGCCGGTGGCTCAGGCCTGTAAGCCTCAGTTCTTCAGGGAGGCTGAGACCCGAGGATCGAGGCTTGAGGCCTAGCGCCTGCAATCCTGAGGGGGGTGTGTGGGGGGGGGTAAAGGGAAGGGACAGCACCCCGATACTGAGCCCGAGCCCCAGTCCTGGGACCCGCCAGTGTCCACCCACGGGGTGGGGTAGGGGTCGGAGGTCGTGCCGGCCCCAGGCCAGCCCGGTTTGTGAGCCCGGGATGGGGCGCCCCGGTGCGTGTCCCCCACTCCTGTCCCCCCGCCCTGGGGCCTGGTGGGAGGGGCCGGCCCCCCATCCTTGCCCCCCCATCCCCGGCCCCATCCCGCCCCCATCCCCACCCCCATCCCTGACCCCCCATCCCCGCCCCCCATCCCGCCCCCATCCCGCCCCCCATCCCCGCCCCCATCCCCACCCCCATCCCGCTGGGGCCCCGTGGGAGGGTGCGCGGAGGGGGGCGGGAGGAGGGGGGCGCGTGGGGGGGGCGGGCGGAGGGGGGCGGGGATGGGGGGCGGGAGGAGGGGGGGCGCGTGGGGGGGGCGGGCGGAGGGGGGCGGGGATGGGGGGCGGGAGGAGGGGGGCGCGTGGGGGGGGCGGGCGGAGGGGGGCGGGGATGGGGGGCGGGAGGAGGGGGGCGCGTGGGGGGGGCGGGCGGAGGGGGGCGCGCGGAGGGGGGCGCGCGGAGGGGGGGTGGGAGGAGGGGGGCGCGTGGGGGGGGCGGGCGGAGGGGGGCGGGGCGGGCACGGCCGGCCCCCCCACCCCAGGAATGCGGGCTCCTGCAAGGGAGCTGCGAGGCCAGGCCGCAGGGGACCCCGGGACGGAAAGAGGGGGGGCTCAGGACGCAGAGGGACCTCAGGACGGAAAGATGGGAGCCCACAGGATGGCGGGGGGGGGACCCCAGGACGCAGGGGGGACCCCAGGACGCAGGGGGGACCCCAGGACGCAGGGGGGACCCCGGGATGGCGGGGGGGGGGGGGCCCGGGATGGCGGGGACCCCGGGATGGCGGGGGGGCCCGGGATGGCGGGGGCCCCGGGATGGAGGAGGGGACCCCGGGATGGCAGGGGGGACCCCAGGACGCAGGGGGTGCCCCGGGATGGCGGGCCCCACAGGGGGAGGCCGTGCTCACCATGGTGCGGGCGCGGGCCTCACCGGGCCCCGCGGGCGGGCGCCGCCCCCGGCGGCCGGGCCGGGGCCGCTCCGTGCAGCGCGGCGCTGGGGGCCGCGGCGGCGCCGGGCGCGGGGAGCATGGCTGCGCGGGCTGCGCGGGCCGGGCGGCGGCGGGGGCGCGGGGCGGCGGCGGGGGCGCGGGGCGGCGGCGGGGGCGCGGGGCGGCGGCGGCCCGGCCGCGGGCGGCGCGGGGGGCGCGGGCCGCGATTGGAGCCCGCGCGTCAGCTGGGGCCGCGGCCGGCGCTTAAAGGGCCAGCGCCGCGCGGGGGGGGGGGGGGGAGCGGGGTCTCCGCGGGGCGCCGCGCGGGGGGGGGGGGAGCGGGGTCTCCGCGGGGCGCCGGGCCGCAGCCGGGCCCGGGAGGCGGCGGCGGCGGCGGGACCGAGCGCGGCGCTCACGCTGAGGCGGACCCCGCCCCAGCCGGGTCACTCTCACCCCGAGGCCCCGCCCCCCGCCGGGCCCCGCCCAGGCCCGCAGGAGGCCCCGCCCCGCCGCGGCTTGGCCATCCATAACCACGCCCAGCCGTGGCGGTGGCCACGCCCCTCCGCGGCATTGGCCCCGTCTGTGGCCACGCCCCATCGAGGCCCCGCCCTGCCGCAGCATTGGCCCGTCCGTGGCCACGCCCCCGCCGCGGCATTGGTCCGTCCGTGGCCCCGCCCCGCCCAGGCCCCGCCCCGCCGGCCCCCGCTGAGGAGCGCCTCCGGGCGCTGGAGGAGGAAACGCAGCCGCAGGCCGCGCCGCCCTCGGCCACGCAACCTGACGCGGCCTGATGAGGCGTCCAAGGCTGGGTCCTGGGCGACCCGTCACCTGAGGACCGACGGTTGAGGCCTGCGCGGGCGGACACATCCACGGGGCTGCGTCCCAGCTTCGGTCGGCCGTGGGGCTCGAACTCGAGGTTGGCGCTCTACGGGTTGAGCCTCAGCGCCACTTCCGGGGTTCGTCGGAGATCAGAGTCTCACGGCCTTTCCTGCCCGGGCTGGCTTCGAACCGCGATCCTCAGGGGATGCCAGGCTGTGGCGGCCCGGCCCGGGCTCCGCCGGCACCGGGGGCCGCAGGCTTCCTCCCTCTGAGGCTGGCACCCGGGGTGCCGGGCGCTCTTTCCTGCCCCGGCCGGCTGGGAACCCCATCCTCAGACCTCAGCCTCCGGGGCCTCCGCGCCAGGCCCCGAGACGGGCCCCTGAACCACTACAAGACCGGGAGTGGCGCTGTGGGTCAAGCGGCAGAGCGATCGCCTTGAGCTGAGCGACAGCGCCCAGGCCCAGAGTTCCAACAAGCCATGAAAACAATAAAACCCCCCACAGACGAATCTTGAGCGTGCTGCTGGCAAGGTTCGTGCTGTGACAAGGTCGTCAGTGGCGTCCCCGTGGGGCTGGCGGGGTGTGCTGCTTGTGTTTCCCATGTCAGAGAGGCTGGATCCAAACAGGAAACCCGGGCCGGGCAGGTGGCTCAGTGGTAGAGTGCTCACGTAGCACGCAGGAAGCCCGGGGTTCGACTCCTCAGCACCACAGAAAACACAGACAAAAGCCCAGAAGTGGCGCTGTGTGGCTCAAGGGGTAGAGCGCCAGCCTGGAGCAAAAGCAGCTCAGGGACCGCGCCCAGGCCCTGGGTTCAAGCCCCAGGACTGGCACCAACAAAAACAGGAAATATGCAGACTTGGACTAGGCGTTATTGTTTAATTTCTACAACGTTCCCCCTTCACCTTTTAGAAGTGGAGTTGGTACAAAGGAGGCGTCTGCTGGTGAGCACAAAAGGCTTCTCTACATGTTTTGAAAGAGACACATGGTAGGCAGGAAAACAGGATGTTCACAAAGTTAAGTCCCCACATTCACCTTCTTTTAAGAATGAGAAGCGCACAGGACAGGACAGCATTTTACTTCGTTTCTTCCACCCTGCCAATTCCACCATCCAAGTCCCCTGAGGCCTCGAGTGGCTCTACGTCTATCATCCTAGCTACGGAGGAGGCTGAGAGGTGAGGACGGAGATTGAAGGCCAGCCTGGGCAAGGCAAAGTCCTGATGAGTCTCGTCTTCCAGGAAAAGGTGGAAAGCGGTGGTTCCCAGGGCAAGATGAAGCCAGCCTCGAGGGGAAAAGGGAACGGACAGACCAAGTGCCTAAGCCCTGAGTTCAAGCTGCAGTTCTGGTAACACCCCCCCCCCCCAAAATAAACCCCAAACCCAAACCAAACCAAACAGCAAGACGGAAGGAAGGTAGACAGGAAGCATGTGAAACCGCGCGACTCCCGCAGCCGGGTGACACGCGTGGACCCAGGGCCCGCCTCCTCTGAGCTTGCTACAGTGGGGGGCATTGCACCCCCGCCCCCTTTCCCACACAGCCACAAGAAACCTATTTACAGAACCAGGGGGAACTTTCCCGAAGCTCTTCCCATCTGACAAGTGTCCGCTGGGTTTAGCCAGCGCTGGTCTCCTGACCCGCTTGCCGGCCTCCCATAGCTTTCATGTACTCGCTGGCTTTGGGGGCTGCACTGTGTCTCCCCGATCTTCTCTCCCCCACAGGGCCATCCCTCCTGCACGGGTCCGCGGCGCGCACGCGCCAGCCGGGCGTGGGGGTGCGGGGCGCGGGTGACCCTCCCGCAGGAACAGCTCCTGCAGGAGCGGGTCCGGTCGGCACTGAGGTGATCAAGTACACTTGGGGAACGACGCTCAGCCACGAGGACTTGAGAAGGAGCAGCGCGCGCCGCCGGTGGCGCTGCCAGGGCGCGGGAGGCCGGCTGCACCCCGCGCTCTTCCGGGTGGCTCGGGCGGGGCAGGGGCCTGCGGGGCCGGCCGTGGGTGGTGGTGGAATGGGGAAACACACGCTGGGTGGAAAACACGTGTGGCGCGTCGCGTGTGCCGCCCGCGCTCTATGCACGCGCGCACGGGCCAGATGGCGATCCTGGCTGTTTGAGGAGCCCCGCAATCAGCGCGAGCAGAGGCCTCACTCGCGCGCTCTTGCGGTCTCCCACAATGCGCTCACCACAGCACACGACCCCACAGGCGCCAGGGGCCCCGGCCCCAAACGCGATCTGCGCTCCAACTGGTTCCCACCGATCGCAACTTCCGACGGTGTTGAGTAGTCAGCAAAGCGCGCGCGCGGGTCGGGACCCCGTGGAGACAGCGCGGGGGGGGGGGTCCGTGGGGGGAGGGGTGAGGCCCGTGGGGGGGGGTGAGGCCCGTGGGGGGGAGGTGAGGTCCGTGGGGGGTGTTGAGGCCCGTGGGGGGGGTGAGGCCCGTGGGGGGGGGGTGAGGCCCGTGGGGGGGGTGAGGTCCGTGGGGGGGGGGTGAGGTCCGTGGGGGGGTGCCGGCTGGCGCCTTCATAGATCCGTGGCTGGCAGCGACAGGTCCCCAAACTGCCTGGCTGTGAGACGGGCCCCACAGTCGGTGTGCGATTACACGTCGTGAAAACACTCCCTGGGGAGCTCGCTGCTTCTTGATTCAAGAAGAGTGGAACTTCCCCGCGGGGCTATTTTGCAAGCCGGGGCATTGAAACCTTTCGAGAGGTGTGCATGCTTGGGTCTTCAACGCCACGGACTCCAAAGGAACGCTTGGCGACTCGCGTCCAGCGCTCAAGGCAGAGCCACCGACGGCCGGACGCGTCTCCAACTCCGAACAAGTGAGCAGGTACGCAGCGGCGGGTGGAGGCGCGCGCGGTGCGCACGGCGCTCAGCGGGGGCGGCTGCTCGCGCTGGCGTGCGCGCGCGGTGCGCACGGCGCTCGGCGGGGGCGGCTGCTCGCGCTGGCGTGCGTGCGCGTGCGCACGGCGCTCGGCTGGGGCGGCTGCTCTCGCTGGCGCGCGTGCGCACGGCGCTCGGCTGGGGCGGCTGCTCGCGCTGGCGCGCGCGCGCGTGCGCACGGGGCTCAGCTGTAGCGGCTGCTCGCGCTGGCGCTGCGGCGATGCGAGTAGCTGCGCTCGCTTCTGCTGTCTGAGCCGAAGGACCGGCGACTCCTGCGGCACGGAGGGAAGGCCTCGGGTGAAACCTCCCCCTCCCGGCCAGGGCGCGCTCCACGCCGCGAGGCGGCGGCCGCGGGGCCACGGCGGCCCGGGCGCCGGCCCCCAGCCGAGTCTCCCGGCCTCTCCTGCCCGGGGCTGGCTTTGAACCAGGATCCTCAGATCGCAGCCCCTGAGGCGCTAGGGGGCAGGCGGGGGCCACCAGGACAAACTGGGTGGCGATGGCCGCTTCGAGGTCGAGGGGCAGCCCGCCATCCCAGCGGGCGCTCCGGGCAGGCCTACCTGGACCGCCGGTAGTCCCTGCTCCGGCGGCGGCCGCTGCCCCGGCGGCGGCGGCGGCGGCTGCGGCTGCGGCTGCGGCTGTAGGAGCTGTCGTCAGAGTAGGACCTGTTCAACAGCAACAGCGCACGCTGCCCTTCCCCATCGACGCGCAGAGAGCCCCGGCCATCGAGCAGCACGGTGCTGAGAGGCTCGGGCAGCGGCTCCACTCCACCCCGAGCATATTCAAACACGAAATGGTACGTTCTTTTCCACTTTGGAAAAAATAAATCACAAAGCCGGCGCCGGTGGCTCCCGCCTGTCATCCTAGCTACCCAGGAGGAGGCTGGGATCTGAGGATCGCGGTTCGAAGCCAGCCCGGGCAGGAAAGGCCGTGAGACTCTGATCTCTGGCTCAAGTGGTAGAGCACCTGCCCTGAGCTGACGAGCTGAGGGACAGCGCCCAGGCCCACACCCGGCCTCTCCCCCACAAAAAAAAAAGGGTACATGAGTTCAACAGACAAATAGATGCCCTGAAGGGATCTGGTGAAGAACCGCAGTGTTTGCTGGGCACTGCTGGCGGCCATCTGTAACTGTAGAGCACGAGCCTCGGGCAAAAAGAGCTCAGGGACACGGGCTTAATCCGCGTAAGGCCCTGGATTCGATTCTCAGCTCCAAAAAGAAATCCCCACCCAGGACCCCCCGGGCCTTGCTGGTCCCCAGCCCTGGGCCCACCTGGAGCGGCTGCGGGCACCGGATGAGCTGCTGGCGGATCGGCTCCTGCTGGACCTCCTGGCGTGAATCACAGCACGGTGTCAGGGTGTCAGCAGCGCGTGCGCGCCAGGGTAGACAGGCTAGCAAGCTCCAGGCAAAAATCCCCCCCCCATCCAGTGTCAGTACAGCGAAACCTTCTAACTATCGTTTGCCTTGCAAGTCAACAGCCTGAAGAGTTCCTTTGCAGGCCTATTCGATTTTTATACGGTGAAATTAAAGCGATACATAGAACTAGGTGAAGAGCCTGGGGGGGGGAAGGGGCCACACTGGAAATACACCTGCCAGTAGTGCAAAAGTGGGTGGCCAAAGGGCGGGGGGTGGGGGGGTAAGAAGTTGGGGGAACCAGAAATATATCCAGTCCCCCAACTCTCTCTCTCACACACACACACACACACACACACACACTCTCTCTCTCTCTCTCTCCAAAGCACCTGCAAGGACATGCGGGATGTGCGCAGGGGAGGATCGTGGCGGGAACCCCACGCAGGAGGCGTGACAAGCTCACCTGTGACTCTTGTAACTGCAGTAGGAACTGCTCCGGCTGCGGGTTCGACCTCTGCCGTAGCGGCCCCGGCTCCGGCTTCTAGAGTAGCTCCTTGACCTACAATTAGTATCATGCTGATGGTCGGTCGTGGGGCTTGAGCTCTGGGCCTGGGCGCTGTCCCCGAGCTCAAGGCGAGCGCGCTACCAGGTGAGCCGCAGCGCCACTTCTACAATTACGGCGAGTAGCAAAAGTATACGGTGGCCGGGCGCCGCGGCTCCCGCCTGTCACCCCAGCTACTCAGGAGGCTGAGATCGGAGGATCGCGGTTCGAGGCCAGGCCGGGCAGGAGACTCGTAAGTCCCGTGCACCTCCCCGCCGCCCCCCCCCCCCCCCGCGCTCACCGGTAGGAGGAGGTGGAGCTCCGGGACCTGCGGGACGGGCTGCGGGAGCCGCGGCTGTGGCTGTAGGAGGCGGAGCGCGTGCTGCGGGCCTTGGCGGGCGCGGGGCTGCGGGAGCGGCTGGCGCTGCGGGCGCGCGCGGGGCTGCGCGCGTGGCTCTGGCTGCGGGAGCGGGAGCGGCGCGCGCGCGGGCGCCGGTTCAGGCGCGCCGTCTTGCGGACCTCGTCGAAGAGCGAGCCGGGCCGCACGCGGCTCTGGCTCTTGATCTCGATGCGCAGGCCGGGCGGCCGGGGCTCGGGCGCGGCGGGCGGCGGCCTCCCGTCCGCGGGGGCCTCGGCGGCGGCGGGGGCTGCGGGGCCCGGGTCGCCCGCGCCGCGCAGGGGCTTCCACTTGGCGTCGGGGGCGCACGCGGGGCTCCCGGCGGCCGCGGGCTCGGCGCCGGGGCTGGCGTGCGGGGCGGCGGGGCCGGGCTCCGGGGCGCCCGCGCTGGCCGCGTCGCCCGCGGCGTGGCGGGGCTGCGCGGGCGGCGGCCGGGGCGCGTGCGCGGGGCTGCCCTCGGGCGTGCACACCTCCATGCTGTCGTCCGCGGGCGGCGCGGGCCTCTCCCCGTCGGCGGGGGGCGGCGCGGGGCCGGGCGTTGGCTGGCGGGGGCCCGGGGCGGGGTCCTGGGGCGGCGGGCGCGGCTCCCGGGCGGCCTCGGCCCCGGCGTCCGCGTCCCCGTCGTCGTCGTCGCCGAACTCGAGCGGCGGCTGCCAGCGGAAGGCGGGCGTCCTGCGCTCGGCGCCCGCGGGCCTGGGCTTCGGGCCGCGCTCGGGGGCCCGGGGCGCGCGGCGGCGGCTCGGGGTGCGGCCGCGGCCGGGCTCGGGGGCGGCGGGGGAGCCGTCGGGGCCGGGGCGGCGCGCGGCGGGCCGGGCGCGGGCGTCGGGCTCCGAGTCAGAGGAGGCCTCACCCTCCTCCTTGTCGGAGGCGGCGCGGGGCCGCGGCGCGGGGCTGGGCGCGGGGCCCCGGCCGCCCTCGGCGCGGCCTCTCCTCGCGGCGCGGCCGCCGTCCTCCGCGGGCGGCTGGGCGGGGCGCGGGCGCTCCCGGGGGCCGCGGGCCGCGTCGCCGGCGCTGGCGGAGGAGCGGGCGGACGACGAGCGGGACGGCCGCAGCCCCGAGGCGCCGCCGAGCGCCTGGCCGCGGGCGCCTCGCCGCCCCGCACACGAGGACGATGAAGACGACGCCCGGCTGGAGCCGCTGCGAGTGCGGGAGCGGGAGCGGGATGGAGACAGAGAGCGGGACGGGGAGCGGGATCGGGACCTGGAGCGGGATCGGGAGCGGGACGGGGAGCGGGACCGGGAGCGTGAGGACGAGCGGCCGGACGAGGACGCGCTCCGGGAGGAGCGGGAGGCGACGCTGGCGCGGCGGCGGGGCCGGGCGCGCGCGGGGCGCGGCGGCGCGGGGCGCGCGGGGCCGGGCGCGGGGCGTGCGGCGCGCGCTCGCAGCTCCTGCAGGCGCTCGTAGGACGGCTTCCAGGGCTTCTGGCCGGGCTTCCAGCGCGAGGGCGGCGGGCTGTCGCTCAGCGGGATCACGGCCACCGGCTCGGCGGGCGCGGGCGCGGGCGGCGCGGCCCTGGCCGGCGCGGGCTCGGCGGGCGCCCGCGGCGGGGATCGGGAGCGGGGCCGGGCCGGGCTGGGCGAGCGCGAGACCGAGGCGGATGCGGAGCGGGAGCGGGAGCTGGCCCGGGACCGGGACGCCGAGCGGGAGCGGGAGCGGGGTCCGGAGCGGGATCCCGGGCGCGGCGAGGCGCGGCTGGAGGGGGCCGAGGAGCCGGGCGCGCGCCCGCCGGAGCGGGAGCCGGAGCGGGAGCGGGAGCCGGAGCGGGTCCAGGCCGAGGAGGCCGAGGCGGCGGAGGCGGCCCGGCGGGAGCGCGCGCGCGCCGGCTCGGGGGGCTCTGGCGGCCGGTGGCGGCGGCCGCGCTTCTGCTTGCGGGCCTTCTTGCGGCGCTTGGCCTTCCGCTCCCGCGCGCGCCGCCCGCGCCGCCCCGCGCCCGGCTCCGAGCGGCCACCGGCGTGCGACCGCGAGCCGGAGCGCGGGGAGGCGCTGCGCTCGTCCCAGCGGCTGGAGCCCGGGTCCCGGAGCCTGCGGAGAGGACGAGGGCCACGCGCTCGGTGGGGGATCCGGCCCGGCCTCGCCCGCCCAACCAGGCCCGGCGCCCGCATGCCCTGCTCCGGGGACGGCCGCGGAGGCCCGAGCACCCTGGCTGGAGCGCAGGCCGCAGCTCCCCGCCCCGCCCACCCGGAGCCCCGCCCACCCGGAGCCCCGCCCACCCGGAGCCCCGCCCACCCGGAGCCCCGCCCACCCGGAGCCCCGCCCACCCGGAGCCCCGCCCACCCGGAGCCCCGCCCCAGGAGCCCCGCCCGCCCCGGGAGCCGCCCCAGTGCGGGGAAGCCGAGGCCGCAAACGCTGGCACTGGGGGCAGGGAGGCCAATCCATCAATGGCGCCCCAGACCCACGAGGGGCCGCTCCCCACGAGGGGCCGTCCCGACTGAGCGCGAGGACGCGGCCGCGGCGCCACGTGCGGCCTTTTCCGTGCGCGGGTGCCCCCCCCCCCCCCCCCCGCCCGGCGGGTTCTGGGGGCAGCTGGTTTCGGGGGAGCCTCAGACTTGGCTGCCCGGGCTGGCTCGCAACTGCGGTCCTCACAGCCCGGGCCTGGGGCCACGCACGATCGCACGCGCTGCCAACACGCATTACCCTGCCAGCCACCCACACCCTGGGCGCCGGGAGCGAGGCCGCGCCAGGGCCCCGCCCCCCCCCCGGGCCGGGCCCCGCCCCGCACCCCCCTCCCCCCCGGCCCCCGCCCCGCACCCTCCCCCCCCCCCCCCCCCCGCGGGCCCGCACGGCGCCCGCCGCTCGCTCACTTGTCGCCCTTGCTCCACCTCTCCCCGCTCGGGGCGCGGTAGGCGCGCAGCCGCTGCATCTCCTGCTTCCAGTGCGGCGGCGTCTCGCTGCTGTCGGCGGCCTCCGACTCGGGGGAGCGGGCGGGCGGCGGCGTGTGGTAGCGCTGCGCACAGCAAGGGAAAGGCCGGTTGGCGGGGCGGCAGGCCGCGGGCCGCGGGGGTGGGGGGGATGGGAGGGGAGGGGCAGGGCGCGGGCTGGGGGGACCCGCAGGGGCGCGGGCCGGGGGGGCAGGGCGCGGGCCGGGGGGACCCGCAGGGGCGCGGGCCGGGGGGGCAGGGCGCGGGCTGGGGGGACCCGCAGGGGCGCGGGCCGGGGGGGCAGGGCGCGGGCCGGGGGGACCCGCAGGGGCGCGGGCTCGGCTGGGGGGACCCCCGCACGTACAATGGTACCCCGCCCTCGGATCTTCCGCCCGGACTTGGACAGGGACGGCTTGGGCTCGCCGGCCGCGGGAGGCGCATCGGGAATCTTCCTGGAGAAGAAGACACGGTGAAGGTGTAGAGGTGAGTGTAGAGGTGAAGGTGTAGAGGTGAAGGTGTAGAGGTGAGTGTAGAGGTGAAGGTGTAGAGGTGAGTGTAGAGGTGAAGGTGTAGAGGTGAAGGTGTAGAGGTGAAGGTGTAGAGGTGAAGGTGTAGAGGTGAGTGTAGAGGTGAAGGTGTAGAGGTGAAGGTGTAGAGGTGAGTGTAGAGGTGAAGGTGTAGAGGTGAAGGTGTAGAGGTGAAGGTGTAGAGGTGAGTGTAGAGGTGAAGGTGTAGAGGTGAAGGTGTAGAGGTGAAGGTGTAGAGGTGAGTGTAGAGGTGAAGATGTAGAGGTGAGTGTAGAGGTGAAGGTGTAGAGGTGAAGGTGTAGAGGTGAAGGTGTAGAGGTGAGTGTAGAGGTGAAGGTGTAGAGGTGAGTGTAGAGGTGAAGGTGTAGAGGTGAAGGTGTAGAGGTGAGTGTAGAGGTGAAGGTGTAGAGGTGAAGGTGTAGAGGTGAAGGTGTAGAGGTGAGTGTAGAGGTGAAGGTGTAGAGGTGAAGGTGTAGAGGTGAGTGTAGAGGTGAGTGTAGAGGTGAAGGTGTAGAGGTGAAGGTGTAGAGGTGAAGGTGTAGAGGTGAAGGTGTAGAGGTGAGTGTAGAGGTGAAGGTGTAGAGGTGAGTGTAGAGGTGAAGGTGTAGAGGTGAAGGTGTAGAGGTGAAGGTGTAGAGGTGAGTGTAGAGGTGAAGGTGTAGAGGTGAAGGTGTAGAGGTGAAGGTGTAGAGGTGAAGGTGTAGAGGTGAAGGTGTAGAGGTGAAGGTGTAGAGGTGAAGGTGTAGAGGTGAAGGTGTAGAGGTGAAGGTGTAGAGGTGAAGGTGTAGAGGTGAAGGTGTAGAGGTGAGTGTAGAGGTGAAGGTGTAGAGGTGAGTGTAGAGGTGAAGGTGTAGAGGTGAAGGTGTAGAGGTGAAGGTGTAGAGGTGAAGGTGTAGAGGTGAGTGTAGAGGTGAAGGTGTAGAGGTGAAGGTGTAGAGGTGAGTGTAGAGGTGAGTGTAGAGGTGAAGGTGTAGAGGTGAGTGTAGAGGTGAAGGTGTAGAGGTGAGTGTAGAGGTGAGTGTAGAGGTGAAGGTGTAGAGGTGAAGGTGTAGAGGCGTTGGTGGCCCAGGGCTCACCGCTACCGCCCCAGCCGCGCAGGAGCCCGGGACGGGACGGGACGGGACGGGATGGGACGGGATGGGATGGGATGGGATGGGATGGGAGGCTCCTGCACGGCCCAAGGCCCGAGGCGGCGCTGGGCTCAGGTGGCAGAGCACCCAGGCCCTGCCTCCACCCCCCAAAAACAGAGCAAAACAGAGTTCAATCACTCAGGTGGATGGAATTCACCTCTTGTGAGAACCACAGCCTCACCCCCGAATGACAGTCATCACCGCTTCCCGCACCCCCCGAGGCCCCCCTCCCCCCTTGCAGGGAATCCCGTGTCCTCTAGAGGCTCAGGCAGGAGGCCTACAAGGTGAAGGCCGGCCTGGGCTACACAGCAGGTTGAGATTCAACCTGGGCCAAGGAGGAAGACCCTATTTCAAAAGAACCCGCCACACTCCTTAACCAACGGGCACAATCTCCTTCCCAGGACTTGGGTGGAAGGTGAATTCTAAAAGGTGAAATACATGTCACGCTTTTGGGGTTTATTTTTTTCGGGTTCTGGGGCTTGAACTCAGGGCACTTACGGCTCGGGCTCTGCAGCCGCCACGGGCATGTCCCTTCGGAGCAAGAATCGGTTCTCTGGCACTGGCGGGATCTCCTCCGGGCGGACCACAGGCTTTTCCCTCTTGGCACTGGACTCCACGGACCTTTTCTCATTGGCATCGCTTCGCTCAGAGTGACTTGGAAAGAAACAGCAAGCCGCCCGTGAACACCTGTCACGCGTGCATTTCATCACAATAAAGGGCATGCAGAACTAGACGTGAAGATGACAACAAGGCTGGGAAGGTGGCTCAGGGGGTAGAGCGCACACCTTGCATTCATGAGGCCCTGGGTTCGATTCCTCAGCACCACGGAAGCAGAAAAAGCCAGAAGTGGTGCTGTGGCTCAAGTGGTAGAACATCAGCCTTGAGCTGAAGAGCTCAGGCCCAGGCCCAGAGTCAGGCCCCATGATCGACCAAAGAGGGGATAAGGGGGGGAGGTAAGCTGCCTGTGGCTTATAGGTGTCACTCCAAGGGTCAACTTTCATCAAGTGGACATCCACACAGTGAAAACCTTGGTACCCTAAAATTGAGCTGTGGAAAGTCTCAAAAGCTTAACAGCCTCTTCTTAAACTTTCCAGGGCCTGGGAATGGTGCGTCTGTCTCCAATCCTACCTTTGTGGCGTGAGAAGGAAAACCGTTCATGGGTCAACCCGAACGCAAGTTACAGAGAACCCACCACAAAACTCAGCGAACCAGGTGCAGTGGCTTACGCCTGGAATCCTAGCTGCTTGGGAGGGCAAGCAGGAGACCAAAGGCTCAGAGACCCCGTGTCAACCAAGAGCTACATGACTCAGGTCTGTTATCCTAGCTACAGGGGAAACACAATGACCTAGGCACGGTGGGTGATCAAACTGCGACCCTAATTGGAAAACTGAATTCAAAAGAGCAGGAGGCGGGGCTCCGATGGGAGAGGACCTACCTAGCAAGCACACAGCCCCCAGATCAGTCTCTAGTACTGTCAAAAAATACAAGGGCCGTGCCCAGGCCCTGAGTTCAAGCTCTGGGACTGGCAAAACAAACAAACACAAAAACAAAGGAAGCTAGGTACGCAAACCTGCGGTACCAGCTACTCTGTGGTCCTAGCTATTGGGAAGGTAAAGATCCAATGAAGAAGAAACGTCAAGGTGAGTTCAAGCACTGGTGGCTCACACCTGTCATCCGAGCTACTCAGGAGGCTGAGATCTGAGGATAGTGGTTCAAAGCCAGCCCAGGCAGAAAAGCAATAAATTACTAAAATAGCTGGAAGTGGAGCTGTGGCTCAAAGTGTTAAGAATGCTAGCCTTCAACAAAAGACGCTCAAGGATGGCACCTAGGCCCGGAGTTCAAGCCCCAGGACTGACAAAAACAACAACAATAAAAAGAACACCCCACTGGGCACCTGGTGGCTCATAACCTGCAATCCTAGCTCCTCAGGAGGCTGAGAGCTAAGGATCATGGTTTGAAGTCAACCTGGGCAGAAGAGTCCCTGTGAGATTCTTATTTCCAATTGACCACTCAAAAAATGGAAGTGGAGCTGTGGCTCAAGTGGTTGAGTGCTAATCTTAAGCAAAAGAAGCTCAGAGACAGTGCCCAGGCCCTGAGTTCAAGTCCCATGACCAACAACAACAACAAAAAAACCCCAAGCAAACAAAACTTTCAAGGTCAACCTGGAAAAAAGTATGGGCCTATCTGAAAAATAAAGTAGGCCATGGCTCAAGTAGAACAGCACATGGCTAGAATCCTAAGGCCATGAACACATACACACTTAACCAGAAAACACACAAATCTTTTTTTTTTTATTTTGGCCAGTCCTGGGGTTTGAATTCAGGGCCTGGGCACTGTCCCCTGAGCTTCTCTGGCTCAAGGCTAGCGCTCTACCACTTGAACCACAGCACCACTTCCAGTCTTTTCTGTGTATGTGGGACTGAGGAATCGAACCCAGGGCTTCATGCATGCTAGGCGTGTGCCCTACCACTAAGCCACCTTCCCAGCCCTCACACAAATCTTGGATAGAATATGTCTATAATACTCCTAG
The DNA here is from genome assembly GCF_019054845.1 of Dipodomys spectabilis. Classification (NCBI taxonomy): domain Eukaryota; kingdom Metazoa; phylum Chordata; class Mammalia; order Rodentia; family Heteromyidae; genus Dipodomys; species Dipodomys spectabilis. The sequence goes on from NW_024871443.1 coordinate 16,990, forward strand.
ACTGTCCAGATTTCAGTTCACTTGAAGTCCAAAAATGCTATCCTTTTTAACAACAGGTAACAAACCTGAGTAAGGAATTGCACCTCTCCCCCTCGGCTGGGGTGTGTGTGGAGGACCGGAGGAAAGGCGTGTCAGCAGGCCACACCTACACCTAACACCTACCCCTTCGGGCTCAGCGTGTGTTTGTTCCTCGGCTCCTCTGAGCTACTGGCTTCCTTCCGTCGCTTTTTTGAATGTTTGACCTTTGGCCTCCTCTTCCGCTTCCGTCTTCTGCTCCGTCCCCGTTCGATTTCGCTGTCTGAGGAGGACGAGGAAGAGGAAGAGGAACTGGAAGAAGACGCTGAGTCTTCTGAAGGTGTTGCTTTCTTCTTTTTTTTCTCAATAGCTTTGAAAACAATATTTGACAGAAATATTAGTGCTAGATGCCAGCACCTACCTTTCAGAGTAAAAAAACAAACACAACAACAATCTGATCTTTAAGTAGCACGTAATGTTTGTTATTTGGCCGACTCTGGATCTTGAACTCAGGGCCTGGGCGCTGTCCTTCAGCTCTTTAGCTCAAGGCGGGCGCTCTACCACTAAGCCACAGCACCACTTCTGGCTTTTTTGGAGTGACTTATTGAAGGTTCAGTGTCACAGACTGCCACCTGGCATCCTAGCTCCTCAGGAGGCTGAGATCTGAGGATCGCGGTTCAAAGCCAGCCCAGGCAGGAAAGGCCGTGAGACTCTTAATCTCCAATAAACCACCAGAAAACTGGAAATGGCGCTGTGGCTTAAGTGGCAGAGCGCTTGTCTTGAGATGAAGAGCTCAATGACAGCGCCCAGGCCCAGAGTTCAAGCCCCATGACTGACCAAAAAAAAAAGGTGATCAGAGCAAGGAGAGGGGCGAGGCAGTTATTGTGAGGATCCTGCTCTGAGTCCGGCCTGCGATGACAAGGTTTTTCTCTCTCACAAGACCTCTGCCGTACACGCATGCGCGCTTTGGTGGTACCGCTCGTCAGTGTCTAGGAGGTCTGTGTGCATGAGGGGCATCCATGCTTGCCTCACCCCAGTGTCTCAAGCACGCCCCCCCAATCTGGAGAGTTCTCACCATCTTTCGCGGACTTGGTAGCCAGCACCCCGCAGTCGATAACGCGCACATCTGCGTAAGGGCGACTTGCGGCGTCTGTTTTCAGGTTTTCAATCTGTTCGATGACCTCGAAGCCGGAGATCACCAGGCCGAACACCACGTGGACCCTGTCACCACAGAGCGGTGGGTGAGGGAAGCAGCGATGACAGGAGAACTTAGAGGGGAGGAACTCGACATCGAAGGAAACCACCCCGCTTTGAGCGTCTGGACCTTGGCTTTCGACGTCAGTGTAAATGATCTCATTAACAAGTTAAATCGCACTTGATAGGAAGAAAACTTTCACATTTTTGGGGGGGAAGGTGTCAGTCGTGGGGCCTCAACTCGGGACCTGGGCGCTATCCATGAACTCTTGCTCAAAGCTAGCCCTCTACTACTTGAGCCACAGCGCCACTTCCGGTTTTCTGGTGGTTCATGGAAGATCAGCGTCTAAAGGACTTTCCTGTCTGGGCTGGCTTTGAACCAGGATTCTCAGATCTCAGCCTCCTGAGTAGCTAGGGTGACTGGCGTGAGCCACTGGCGCAGCTGAAAAGCCACTTTTTTTTTTTTTTTGAGGGACCCTTTGGGGAAATCTCAAAATGATTGCAACCCCACGTGGACCTGAGAAACTGAGCTCCAGCCAGAGTGCCCTGCTGAGATTTGTCCACCAGGCTGACTCCCCAAATTGCTGCCCAAGCTACTAAAGAAGGGGTGCTTACCCATCCAGGTGTGGAGCGGGTTTTGTAGTACTGTGTGACAAACACCAACAGAGAGATGACATCAAAAACCACACGTTCAGATGAAGAGAGCAGAGGGTTTAAACACAGCACGGGGAGGAGAAAGCAAAGATAAAAAAACAAAAACAAAACAAAAAAGAAAGGGGAAAATGTTAAACAGGATATACATCTAGTCTTGAAGACCCCCAAAACAGCAATAGTAGCCAACTTACTGATTCAAACAAAGAAAAGAAAATCAAGATTATAATAATTACAAAGTCATCTTTACTAGATAATATGCACAGCAGAACACGAAAATACCTTGCGCTGGAGTTAACAGCTATCAATGGAGAGCATAAATACACATTAGAATGGAAATGACGCTCAAGCCCCAAACAGAAGAAAAATTAATTTAAAAAAAAACAACAACCAAAAACCAAAAAAAAACCAAACACAAACCCTCAAAGATCTGTCAGCATCATTGAACAAGGCAAAGGAGCTCCTGCAGCCCTGGGGGGGGGGGGGGGGGGGTGTGAAGGCTAGCCTTGTACCCTTAACCAAGGTCTTCTCTTTGCTGCTCAGTGGGTCTGCCATCTTTTACACAGGCAGATCAGATGAAGACCTCGAGAGAGTTGCCTGCGGGGCTTCCCGCCCCTTTCCTTCACAACTCTGAAAAGTTGAGTGCACAAAACGTCCCCTGTGCCAACTCTTCTGATGTCAGATGGGGGAGCACACTGCCCTCTTAAGATTCCCAGGGCCCCCCCCAGACCCCACGCTGACCTCCTCCACAGTCAGTGTGTGTGTATGTGTGGCCAAGGTGCTGGGGACTCATGCTACCCCAACTATAGGGGGAAAATTCAAAGGCAGCTAACTGGACTCGGGGTGCTACTTTGGTTAGCAGCTACTTGAGAGGCGGGAGATGAATGTCCCCCGGCTAGAAGCCCCCAGCTAAATCCTTCCATTCGTCTATCTTCAAGGCAGTAAGAAGACACACGATCCACAAAACACAATTTCAACCTGCACGACAATCGGAAAACGTCACCGCGGCAGAGGGTGCCGCTTATACTTACATTAAGAGCATTCAGTTCTGTAAGAGGACTACAGTATATTTAACTTGAAGAAAGTAAAATAAAACGGCAACGTGAGAAAAGTGTGGCAAAGCACAAGTCTCACATCATCTGCCTTAGGAGACTGTGCAGTCCAGTTAGTGCAGTTAGAAAAATACAAACAGGCAACGAGCGAGAAAGTGAGAAGAAGGAAAGAAAACAAAACCGAGCCAACCTGCCAGTCACCAACGCTTGGGATCATTAAACTAGAAACTAACTTTTTTTTTTCCTTCCTTTTTATAAAACCAAAGCTCAGGGAAAGTAAGAGCAAAGTGGCAAATAAGCTAGATAGACACCGATTCTCTGAGATAAAAGACGTATATAATGTGTTCAAAAAGGTAAGAAATCAGTCTCAAAGAAAGGAACACAATGTATGGCTTCTCTGAGCCTTCTGCGATCCTCTTTCTCAGAGTGCTGATGTATTCTGGCACTGGGGAAAGTCGATGGACTGTTCTAGAACACACAAAGCCCAAGTCAATTTGTCATCTTAAGCTAAGAGAAACACTGTAAACAGACAAACTAGCCAACCAACAAAACACCTTCTGACAAACTTTTGGAGAAAATGAGGAGGCAAAAACATGCTAGCTAACTCCGTGATACAGCAAAGTGCCACTTGGCTATAGTTTGCTACCTGTACGATCCAGAGTTCTTGTTTAATTTCAGGACTGGACTTGAACGGAGCTCCTTGCCTGTGCTAAGGAATTACATGTTCAGCACAAAGCTGGTTTTGTTGTTTAAATTCAAACAAAACCTGAAGAATAACCAAAGTTGGTCCTTTTCTCCAGCGGTGAAGAGAACACAGCAGACCAGGCCAACTGTCTAGGAAGGACAGTTTTCAATCTATATCCTCCCTGACCTCAATCATTTCACTTGCTCTGCAGGAGTGTGAATTTGGACTTTAACCGGGCGTGATGACATATTAGGAATACTGCAAGTGATTTAATCCAAAGAAGCCTATGTTCTCCAGGGGGAAGGAAATTTCCACCTCCACAGGCTTTTTACTGGTGCTGGGCAGACAGCACGAGCCGAGTGCCGTCACACTGATGGGGGTGGGATGGTTGGCTTCATCAACTCTAAAATGGGCAGAGACCCGAACTGCATTCATCTTTCCAAAGCTATGCAGCCTTGCAAAAGGACAATACACTAACACGTGCAGGAAGGCCAGAGATGGTCATAAATGTGAAGGCTGAGCATGCGCTTCAGGGGAAGAAATCATTAAAAAAGAAAAGAACATTTGGCATCATAAAACCTTCCAAGGTTTAGAATTTGTCCCTTAAACCGATCCTCTCAATTTCCTGCACCCCTCCTTCCTTCACACTTTGTAGATTCTAGAAAGGGAAACGCTCTGTTATTCCAAAGTAGCACCTGTATTCTGTATATCACCAGGGAAGCAGCAGCACTGACTGGCTGAGCATGGAAATGCGAGCCGTGATCTCACATGGTAAGAAAGAATCGTGCGAATAACCTAGTGCCAATGCACTGCTGAAAGAAAAATCTGTTTCCCAGAAGCAATATAAAACACATTTGTCTTACTACTATCGCTGCTATATACACCAAGCAGAAGGCTTTAAAAATTCTTAAAAACAAAGTTTCAATGCACATAACAACAGGATTATAGAGATAAAGGCAGAGAGAGAGAGAGAGAGAGAAAGAGAAAGCCTTAAGAGTAGTGACACATTACCTTTGAAGCGCACGGTGTAACACTCTTTCTGTAAATTTTACACAAAAATGGCAAGAAATAAATTGTAATACACTTTTAAGACAAGACTGAATCTATGTTTTAATATCAATATCACTTTGAAATTCAATACTTTAGAATTCTTATGCAAAGCCAGAAAGCTTTTTAAAAGGGAGGGCTGGAAATGTTCTTTCGTTCCGGGCACTGGGAGAGACAGATGCTCAGGGAAAGAAGGGAGGGAGGAGGTAGCTGACACAAATGTTCAGATCTAAACGTGTCAATAACACCTATTAACACCACATTTCGTGTCCCCCCCCCCCCAAATCCCAGAAACTGCTAAGACAACTACCCAATCTGCCTTAAAAACAAAGGAGTAAAATATCTTGAATAGAAGCATACATGGAAAAAAAAATCTCAAGTGTTAGGGAGGTTATTTTTGGTTAAAAATGGAAATTTTCATGGGGGGAGGAAATGTAAGCAAATTCAAAACAGAATTTCTCGGCTTTTTTTTTTTTTTTTTAATGGTTTTGTTTCAAACTAATTCCCTTCAAGCGTGAAGGAAGCTTTTCACGTTTCACATTTGCAAGCTTTTTTAGATTATGGGTCATTCTTCCCGGAACCAGTGATTCAGTGTTTCTTGTTAAATCTCATTCTGTACTCCATGCTGTCATCACTCAATGTAATGTGAAAATGATCAAGTGGCCTAGTGGGACAGGTTTTCTCAGAAGATAAAAAGGCAAAACAGGCCGAGCGCAGGTGGCTCACGTCTGTCATCCTAGCTACTCAGGAGGCTGAGATCTGAGGATCACGGTTCAAAGCCAGCCCGAGCAGGAAAGTCCATGAGACTCTTATCTCCAATAAACCACTAGAAAACTGGAAGTGGCACTGTGGCTCAAGCAGTAGAGCGCTTGCCTTGAGCTGAAGAGCACAGGGACAGCGCCCAGGCCCAGAGTTCAAGCCCCATGACCAAAAAAAAAAAGGCAAAACAGGTTACGACTGTGCTATCCAATCCTGGTCCCAGCATTTTCTTTTCCCAACTAATCTGTTTTAATTTTTCCTCCCAAAACACACTGATCAATTTTAAAGGAGTAAACTTTAAATATACCTAAAACCACTCACCCCTCCCAAATCCTAATACTTGACAGGAATTTAAGAAATACTAAATTTTAAAGTATTTAAAAATAAAAGCTTTAATGTCTTGTGAAAGTAATGATACATGGATTTGTGCAAAAAAAAAAGTTTGAAATCATGTATAATTTTCAATGAGTATGATAAAAAAAAGTATTCTAGGTATAAATGAGTATGGAATAGGGAAGTAAAGATAATTTCTTTCTTTTTTTTTTTTTTTGCCAATCTTGGGACTTGAACTCAAGGCCTGAGCACTTGAGCCAGAGCACCACTCTGGGCTTTTTCCTGTGTATGTGGTACTGAGGAATGGAACCCAGGGCTTCATGCATGCTAGGCAAGCACTCTGCCACTGAGCCACCTTCCCAGTCCCTAGTTTATTTCTAATTTAGCCTTTAACATACAACTTTTTTTTCCCAGTCTTCAAACTATGATATTGTCACACAAGAGGCACCCGAGTGTACTGGCCCGAAACAGAAGAACTTTCTAAAATCCAGCACTAATATAAAGGTTCACACCTATCAACCACTACCAACATTTCCTGCCCAGGCTTCATAAACACGACGAAAGAGGAAGTTTGATATTCAAAGATGCTGGCATGGGGTTGGTTAAGTGTCTTTGGTCACAAAAAATTCTACATGATCTGTATTTAACTATATATGAAAATTCTTCTGTATTCACTTTTCAAAAAAAAAAAGACATTTAGAATATCTCAAGATTATTAATATTTACTAGCATGTCTTTTCAAGTTTATGAATGTGTGGATGGAAAAATGTTTCTACTCTTACACCTACTTTTCTGGTCAGTCCTGGGGCTTGAACTCAGGGCCTAGGGGCTGTCCCTCAGCTCTTCAGCCTCAGTGCCACATCCGGCTTTTTCTGTGCATGTGGTAGTGAGGAATTGAACCCAGGGCTTCATGCATGCTAGGTGAGCACTCTACCACTAAGCTACATTTCTAGCCCACTTCCAGCTTTGTTGAGTAGTTAATTGGAGATGAGTGTCTCACAGACTTTCCTCCTGGGCTGGCTTTGAACCTCGATCCTCCGATCTCAGCTTCCTGAGTAGCTAGGATTTACAGGCATGAGCCACCATGCCTGGCCCCTTACATCTAGTTTCGCTACACCGAATTTTTACGTAGCTTTCTGAGCCCTTGGAGACTACCCTTACCACCTAGCCTGTACTCTTATCTATGAAGTGATCAACCCTCATTTGGGTAAAGAAAACTGGTAAGTCTGTTGCTTCCTGGACATAAAATGATTCTACAAACTTCTATGAGGTCCCTACCTGGCAGGTTCAAAGCAAGCATTTCCTTGCAGTGAGAGAATGTCTGCACATAAATCACCTTACAAAACAGGTCTTTATGACTGTGTTCTAACAGCAAAATGTGTGCTCGTTTATCTCTAAGAGTAGGGAACTTTAAAGGAATCAAAAACTCACTCATAGGAGGCAAAATACATAGGAAATGAAACAAACAAAAAAAATCAACTGACAGCCAGCTTACTGTTCTATTCTAGAAAAGTTATTTAATAACAAAAGGTATAAAATTCTACCTCATCTTCTGAAATCACTATGTAATGGCTTCTTTATCTCGCTCTTTTTTTTTTTGTGCCAGTCCTGGAGCTTGAACTCAGGGCCTGGGCACTGTCCCTGAGCTTCCTTTGCTCAAGGCTATTGCTCTACCACTTGAACCATGTCTGGCTTTTTCTGTGTATGCGGTACTAAGGAATCGCAACCCAGGGCTTCATGCATACTAGGTGAGCACTCTACCACTAAGCCACCTTCCCAACCCTTCTTTATCTTTTTGATAACTATGTGAAGACAATGAAAATGACCAGGGCTAGAAGCATGGGTCTAGGAAGGTTCTCAAGGCCATGAGTTCACACACACACACGCACACACCAGAGTTGTTATTAGTAACAGGAGGAAAAAACTGTTCCCAAAATATAATTTAACTTCCTAGCAAAGCGCTGACTGCATCAAACACTTAGCTACAAAAATTTTTGTAGCATAATGGTTAATAAAATGATAGGTTGTACTTATAACTAAAGACACAGCTTAGGCATTCTTGCCCTAAAGCTTCTACAACTTGGACTTCACGTGATTTTTTCCACTTAATTCATAATTACCTACCCAATGAAAACTGTGTTCTAGATGATGGCTAAATCCCTTTCCACTCTAAGACTATAATTCCCTAGAATTATAGAATTAAAATGTACTATTTTATTATTACTGTATTTTTGCACAGGGTTGGCAATCTCGCCTGGGTGTGCAGGCCATGTACCACTGAGCCACATAAGCAGGTGGACCTGTTCTTGTACTCTCTTCCTGACATTATTAGTAATAGCACTACAAAATGCGAAGTGAGGTAAGGTGGTAGCTCACTCTGCCCCGGGTCTTTGAATTCATTTCAAACTGCTTCGAGGCAAACCACAGAATTTTCTTTTTTCTTTTTTTTTGCCAGTCTTGGGGCTGGAACTCAGGGCCTGGACTCTGTCCCCCAGCTTCTTTTTTGCTGAAGGCTAGCACTCCACCATTTGAGCCACAGATCCACTTCCAGCTTTTTTCTTGGTTTTTGTTTTTTGGAAGTTTAGAGATAAAGTTTTTTGGAAGTGGAGATAAAGAGTCTCTTGGACTATTCCTGCCTGGGCTGGCTTTGATCTGTGATCTTCAGATCTCAGCCTCTTGAGGAGCTAGGATGACGGGCGTGAGCCACCTGCGCTTGGCTACAAATGGACTCTTTAGGAATTGCAGAGTTGTGGTATAAACAAACTACAAATACAACTCTACACAAGAGTATGAAGAGTCCTTCTGAGATTTGGAGGTCAGTTCTTCTGAGTTACACTATCTGTTCTTTGTGAGATTCCAGGCTGCATTGCAGCAATGATCCGTGACTACAAGCACAGCTTGGAGACAGGACATGACGCTTTATTATCATGTCCAAATCCAAAAGGACGCCAGGACATACAGTTGCAAGGGCTGCTCTTTTATGGGCTGTTGCCTCTGTTTGACCTTTCTTTCTATGGTAGTCACAATATATTTGTTCAGAAATAGGAACATTAATCTGAGTTTATCTTCAACTCGTGGGAACTCATTTATTTTCCTTTTTTTTTTTTGGGTCCAGTCGTGGGGCCTGAACTCTGGGCCTGGGCACTGTCCCTCAGCTCTTCAGCTCAAGGCTAGCGCTCTACCACTTGAGCCACAGCGCCACTTCCTGCTTTTTTCTTTTTGCTTATGTTGATACTGAGGAATCGAACCCAGAGCCTCAGGCATTCAAGGCAAGAGTTCTACCACTGAGCCACCTTTCCAGCCCCGAGACAGAGGATTTTGTCTGTGTAAAATAGTTAACTACTTTCAAGACTACTTGTTAATGTAAGACCTTCCTGGAAGTTGACTTCAAACTAGACTTTCACCAAACTAAAATCAGAGAACTTTCTCTTGGGTGCAAATTCAAAGCGATTTTTTTTTTTTTGGCCAGTCCTGGGGCAATACAAAACAAGAAAAGAATACAACTAGAAACAGGCTGAAGGTTCTATTTAGAATTTTAGCATGAGAAATAAGGTTATGCACGTATAACTAGGTAATTATATGTGTGTGTGTGTGCCTGTATGTATACACATATATATTTAGTTAAAAAGCTAATTTCAACATTCTCAAGTGTGCTGAATGAAAATCTCATATAGTTTTGGCAGAAGATACCCACCGCCGCTTGGGTTAATTCAATTATGCAGATTTTACAAATGCTGGCTCAGCATACGATCTGTTTTGTGTTTCTGTATCTCATCAGAAAAGAACAATACTTCTCTCAAAAGTGGCTCAATGAGGAAAAATAGGAGGAAAAAAAAAAGCCACTTCACAACGGCTTCCTTGAACCAACTTCTTATGCTCACGCCATATCTGGCCATACACTTATTAACAATTTTAAATGTTCATCAGTAGTTTATATTCCAATCTAGTTTTCATAAACTGAGCCAAAGCCACTTTCTTCCCTCATGATGACAAGCTTATATATACTGAAAAGAATACATATCTCCTTTCTGTTTTGTGGGTGTGTGTGTGCCAGTCCTGGATTTGAACTCAGGGCCTGGGCACTGTCCCTGAGCATTTTTTGCTCAGGGATAGCACTCTACCACTTGAACCATACCTCTCCACTTCTGGCTTTTCTTGGGGTAGTTAATTGAAGGCAAGAGTCTCATGAACTTTTCTACCCTGGCTGGCTTTGAACCCCGATCTTCAGAACTTAGCCTCTGCAGGGGCTAGGACTTGCCTCTTGCTTCAAGGTTTCGTTTCTGAATTCCTGTTCTTACATCGTAAACCCCACTATACGTGCTGAACGCTGAGGGAGCCCAAGCTGACTGGCGTGCCATGTGCGAAATCCATCATGAGACCTAAGCAGTTAGCGTTTCCACAGTGGAATTAGTTTAAGGACCGCCACCTTTCCTAAGGACAGCGCTTCTGGGAGGAAAGGGTCGTGTCTGCGCCACGCCTACTCACATGAAAAACTGGGAGCCATTGGTGTGCTTCCCGCGGTTTGCCATTGACAAAAGGAACGCTCTATCGTGTTTGAGAATAAAGTTTTCATCTGTTTGAAGAAAACACAAATTCGTCAGCCTGCCGCGATAACCCACTCTCCAAGTGATCATGTTCAAGTAATACACAGAAAGCAAAGGACGGGATTCCTCTTCTGGTCAGTATAGTTATTTGACAACATTTAGAGAAAAAAAAAAAAAGTAGTTTTTTCTTTTAATAAACTAATCAAGTTCATCAAAGCATAAAAAGCCCAAAGGTACTAATTAAAGCCTTGAGAAAAAGGAACATATATTGAATACTTTATACAGACAAGCCTTAGAATAGTCACTTTTAGTTGCATGCATACCCGTGGCTAAATGATACATGTTAACTTGCAGAGAAAAACTAATGACAAGCTTTTAGGGAACTCTCAAAAAAAAAAAACAAAAAACAACTCATTTCTTTTAAACTCCCAATTAACCAGCCAAATGAACTACACCCGGGTATAGTTCGTATATAGACATTTCAGTTGTCGGTAAATCTGTTAGTGACCAAAAACAAAAGCTAGTCTGGGGGGGGGGGGGGGGGGGGGGGAATCAGAGGAAGTTTTAGGAACATGTCTAAAATGAAGTATATGGATAATCAATAGGATCACAAAATTATCTAAGAAAGAAAGTTCTGTAAAAATAAAAATTTAAGTGGCAAAACACCATCTTTAAAGTAGCTGGTCATGGAACAAATACACTGAAGTGGGCTAGGCATTAAGGTGAAATTGCTACATGCTACTAACTAGACACAGTGAGGTATGAGAGGGGAAAATCTGCCATCAAAGTCGCTTCGATATGACTTTCCTTCCAGCGAAAACACCCTTCATTCAAATTAACCCGAGCTCCCTTCTCACACTAATACAAACAAATCTTTCTTTAGTAGAAACCAGAGGGAAAAAAACAAAACCTTGGAAAAAATATTACCTTGGGAACAGGGTCTCTCAAAAAGAAGTAGTAATCCATTTTCTCCCAAAAGGAAATATAAAAGACTATTATAATACTGCAGCTTTAATGGCATTAAACCTAGTGGATTTTTTTCTTTCTTTTAATGAATCTCTGCAACTGACTTTTCTAAGGCTTTTTGGGGGGACAAGTTCAATAGTTAAGATTTATTCAACTGCTACTACTGTAGGAATAAAACACAATCACATAGTTTTAGTATACAAAAGAAAACATACAAACCTTTGAGGAAGGAGGAAATATCATTGTATTTTAAAGAAATTGCTAGATTGAGGGAGGGGGGAAAAAAAAATCCACAACCCAGATTCTTTTTCCTGATGTAGCAGTAACAACTCATTGGGAAAAGAAAACAGATACAGATGCATGTAGGAAATAACATAAAGAAGTTTCCAAGTCTTCACACAAAATAGAAATCCAGCAACAATCCTGACCCAGACTGTCCACGAATTTATTAGGTAAGGGTGCAAGGGAACAGAATTGGAGTTTGTGTTACTGAGCTTCGTTCTCTTACCTTTTCATTTTGCAAAAGACCACATTCTCTATAAACAAAAGAATATGTTGACAGTTTTAGGCAGGAAGAGAGGAGTTTTCATGTATATAGTTGCCTAACCTCCATGCTGAAAGTCATGTTTAACCATAAAGTTAGCCTTAATTAATCTGGTCAATTAAAAGTTATAGATTACCGTACAATTTATCCCCAAATTCATGCAAATAAAGTATTTTCATGCAGCATTAGTGTCATGCAAAAAGTGAACTATCAGTAAGCCTCTCCTCATTAAAAGGTATATGGCCAAACTGGACTTGTTTTATCATCAGAACTGAGAAGACCGTAAAATATGAAGCCTTACCTTTAAAATAGCCACCATAAATGGATTCACCACCTTTGCCATTACCTACAAATAGAGCTACATTAAGCAAAGTGAAAGCTGAAACACATGATATTATACATACACACGCATCATGCATATAACTAATACATATAAATTATCTTGTTTTAATCTGATTTTTGAGAGAGGGTCTAGGTAGCTCAGGCTGGCCTCAAACTCATGAATCTCTTATCTGTGTCCCGAGGGCTGGCATTATACGCGCACGCCACCACGCCCAGCTACAAATTGTTTTTGATGGTTTCGATTTGCCAACAGCCAGCATTTGAAGACTCCTCACAGAACTTTAAAATATTAGTACTCCATCCCCAAAGGACCGCCACCAGCCAGTTATTTCTAACAATCGTCAAAACCTCCTAAGCTGTAGGATAAATGCAACTGGACAGTACTTTGGGCATTTGCCTAAGTGGTTACATGAGTCGAGTAAATGACATGACAAAAGTAAAATTATAATGTCATAGTATTTCACTCCTGCACACATTCTGGAGCTACAAGATGTAACCACGGTCATTAATCAAGAATAACGAGCAACTGTCATCATCGGCACTAATAAGAATGAGGAGCTAGTTTACACCTGGTGGCTGCAAGAATTAGAAACATCACTTTTGGCTCTACCTTCGCTGAAGTCCCCACCCTGAATCATAAAGTTTTTAACCACTCGGTGGAATGTGGAGCCTTTATAACATAACTTCTTTCCAGTGGTTTTCCCACGGCCCTTCTCCCCTGGGAAGGAAAAAAAAAAAAAAAAAAGAAGAAAAAGAAACAAAGTTTTAGCTACAAACCCGTCCTTCCATGCAAAGAACCCAACAAATCAACTCTATGGTGTGGCTCAGGTGAGAAAGCACCCACTTACCAAGCCCCAGTGCCACTACCCACACACCTCTCCTATGCACTGGGTACCACCTAAGATGTTAAGAAATGGGGAGATGGCATGGAAATTTAACACACTACCAAAAAAAAAAAAGTGTGTGTGTGTGTGTGTGTGTATATATATATAACACACAAAATAGCAAATAGCATATGGATGCCAAATCATGTTGAATGAAATCTAGGGTGCTGAGTATATTCAAAGTACTGCGATCAGCAAACTTCTACCAAGACAAATCAATGGTGAAGGCGCATAATTTTATTTTTTGTCAGTCCTGGGGCTTGAACTCAGGGCCTGGGCACTGTCCCTGAGCGTCTTTGTGCTCAAGGCTAGCACTCTACCACTTGAGCCACAGTGCCACTTCTGGCTTTATATATATATAGCTTTATATATATACCTGTGTGTATATGTATATATGTATACATATATTTACATATATACACGTTTTTTTTTTAAATTGTAAAGCTACTGTATAGAGGGGTAACAGTTACATGAGTAAGGCAATGAGTACATTTCCTATGGAGCATTGTTACCCTCTCCTTTGTTTTTCCCTTACTATCCCTTCCCTTCTCTCCCACACCCCCCCACACACACCCCGGCCGGCTTTTTTGAGTAGTTTATGGCAGGTAAGAGTTTCATGGGGACTTTTCTGCAGGGCTGGCTTCCAACCACAATCCTCAGACCTCAGTCTCCTGAGTAGCTAGGATGTCAGGCATCAGCCATTGTGCCCACTTCTAAGAGCATTTCTCTCTCCCCTTTTCATTTAAAGAGCTATTGGCTTAACTCACAGAGAAGGCTTAGTGAAAAGCAGTTTTGAGGTATAATCTCATCTCACAGACCATTATATTTCATGAAAATATCTACTATGCTAAAAAAAAGGTAAATAACTGAAAAAAAAATCCCCTTACCTGAACATAGGCAGAGGAAATTTTTGCATGTTTTTGGACATATGTCTGAGAAGAGCTGAAACATAATGCGACCAACTGAAATGAAAACAGGTTGGGGGGAGGAAAAAGAACAGCAAGTTGATTAATACATATTAATAATATAATATTTACATAATGATCATAATAAATGTAACATTTTATACAGAGGAAACAAAAATAGGCAAACAGATATAAACAGAAAAATCTGTTTCGTAACCAGGTGCTGGTGATGCACGCCTGTCATTCTAGCAACTCAGGAGGCTGAGATGTGAGGATCGCAGTTCGAAGCCAGCCTAGGCAGGGAAGTCCATGAGACTCTCATCTCCAATGAACCACCAGAAAACCAGAAAGAGAGGTAGGGTTCAAAGTAGTGGAGAGCTCAGGGAAAGCACCCAGGCTCTCCTGAGTTCGAGCCCCGTGATGAACAAAAATAAAATAAATAAAAATAACAAAAACATCTTTTGGTCTATAGAGACAACTTCTGGCCATGGCCAGTTTCAGGATGGGGACTGGTCAACCAGAAAGGCCTGGAAGTTCAGCCCCATCCTCCAATCTCCAGAGAAGGGAAGAGGGCTCAGGATTCCTAATTGACAATGGCCCGGAAACGGTAACATCTCTAGAAAAACTCTCACGCGGCTGAGTGTGGCGACAGATACCTGTCATCCCAGCCTTGGGGAGTCAGGAGGATCCTCAATTCCAAGAAAGCCAAGCCTAGGTTCTATCGCGAGACTCTGGAGGTCGCACGAGTTCAGTGCTTGCTAGGTAGACAGGTTACACTAAACCACGCACCCAGCCCTCTTGTGTAGCTCTTTTAACATAGGTCTCATTTTGTTTTTGCCCAGCAAGCAGTTGGACGCCGTCAGTAGCCAGGCTCACGTAGCTAGGGGGTTGCTTATAATTAGGGGGTTTATTCTGTTTGTTTGCTTATGCCATGTCCCACACCAGACTCCCCAGGTCAGCACATGCTAGGAAAGTGCTCTATCACGATGCCAATGCCCCAGCCCACAATGAGATGTTTTTGAGTGCAGCTTCTGAGAAAATGTTTTGGAAAGCACTCTCCTTCCATCCGGAGAACTTCGTCAGTAACCCAGGTCCTGCCAATCCTCTGCCGAATTAAAAAGCACCTTTGCAGCTCAAACCTGCTTATTCCAGTTAACATTTTTTTTTTTGGGGGGGGGGGGTAGAGGAGGACTACATAACTGGCCATCTGAGTAAGTATTATGTCCCGCTGATTATTCAAGCTAAATGGCAGGTTCTGGAAGGCTTTACCCTTAACTTGACACCCAGCCCACATGCAATAAAAGCAGGGTTTTTTGGGCTTTTTTCCCTTAGGTAATATTAAAGTGTGTGTGTGTGTGTGTGTGTGTGTGTGTGTGTGTGTGTGTGTGTGTGTGTGTGTGTGTGTGTGTGTGTGTGTGTGTGTGTGTGTGTGATATTGCACAAGGTACTTTACAAACATAGGCTGTTCTGCAAGTATGTGGTTTCAGAATTGTAAGAAATTTTGGCTGGGAAGGTGGTTCAGTGGTAGAGTGCTTGCCTAGCATACCTGAGGCCTCAGATTCGATTCCTCAGCACCACATACACAGAAAATGCAGGCAATGGTGCTGTGGCTCAAGTGGTAGAGAGCTAGCCTTGAGCAAAAGCAGCTCAGGGACAGCGCCCAGGCCCTGAGTTCAAGCCCTGGGACTGGCAAAAAGAAAAAAAAAAAGAAAAAAATAGAAAATATTGCATCATCATTAAAAATGAGGACAGAGAAAGACAAGAGAATTTCAAGTATTAGTAAGATTTTTTTTCCCCC
Source organism: Dipodomys spectabilis (assembly GCF_019054845.1). Classification (NCBI taxonomy): domain Eukaryota; kingdom Metazoa; phylum Chordata; class Mammalia; order Rodentia; family Heteromyidae; genus Dipodomys; species Dipodomys spectabilis. Next base: position 32,709 of record NW_024871443.1, read on the forward strand.
TTGTATTCTGAATGCACTCTAAAGAAATAAAACAACTGCCGGGCGCTGATGGCTCACACCTATCATCCTAAACTACTCAGGAGGCTGAGATCTAAGGATCACTGTTCCAAGCCAGCCCAGGCAGGAAAGGCCGTGAGACTCTGATCTCCAATGAACCACCAGAAAACTGGAAGTGGCGCTGTGGCTCAAGTAGTAAAGCGCCAGCCTTGGGCTGAAGAGCTGAGGGACAGCGCCCAGGCCGAGTTCAAGCCCCGCAAACCAACAACAACAAAAAAAGGAAATAAAACAACTATATTTTTATGAGTATCGTATGCTAAAATTATGTATTTAGCTGTAAAAAATCTTAAACAACCAATCAGCCAGCATGTTTGCTTCCTGCAGCTCTGTGAAATGAAATCACTGTCGGGGCCGTAGGGCTGGTGAACCCACAAGCTGCTCCTCCCTCCCACACGCCCCCACTTTTCCACTACTAATTAAAATTAGTCTGCCTTATTAAAATCATGCTCTGTCTATAATCCATCCCATTGAAATTCATACTACAAAAATACCGTGTATAAGACAGGTGGGTTGTACTGTTTAGGAACTCCTGTCAACAATCCAAATTTATTAGACAGGCAGCGAGTGTCCTAGTTCACTCATGAGCAATTAAAAAAAAAACAAGGAGGTCATTTAAACTTAATAGTGTAAGCCAGGGCGTTCACTTTCTGTTCCTGAGCTTCGGAGGTATGCACGTTCGTTACTGTAGTACCAATCCCATCCCCCAAGTATGAGCTGTCTTGAGTTTGAGCTGTCTAAAGTTTGAAGGGAAATTTTGAATTGTGACTATGACTAGCTTGTTACAGTATTATCTTCTAGAACTGTATTAAGACAAAAAGTGCACAGGACTTCCACTTTACAAAGAGGTTAAATAGCTCGGGCAGGGTCACAAGTACTACTCAAAACATTCGCTGAAAACTACATGATCTCTTAAAACCAAGACATCACTTCTCAATACTTTAATATGCTTATTTACTGAGGACAACACTTTCAAGTCTTTCCTGTATCTTAAACAGAAAGTAAATATATCCATTTCAACCCAGCTCACTGTGATCGATTTTGATACACTGCTAAGAATTTATGATTTTGCTGTCAGATGTATATAAACATGCCTCTAAAGAAACGACCCTGGCTATCCCATTTAAAAACCAAGTTTAAGCCCCTGACAATGCAAAATGCTTAATGTACTATTTAAAAGGGGAAAAGGGGGTTACATTCTAAAATATTACCATCCTAAAAGACCCAAAAAAGGCTGCACTGTAAGATTCACAAAGGGGCTGGGAAGGTGGCTCAGTGGTAGAGTGCTTCCTAGCATGCATGAGGCCCTGGGTTTGATTCCTCAGCACCACATACACAGAAAAAGCCAGAAGTGGCGCTGTGGTAGAGTGTGCTAGTCTTGAGCCAAAGAAGCTCAGGGACAGTGTCCAGGCCCAGAGTTCAAGTCCCAGGACTGGCAAAAAAAAAGAAAAAAGAAAAAAAAGATAAAGGGACATAAGAGCTAAAAGTAGCATCTGATGCTTAAATGGATTCTGTATGTGATAAATGACTTTAGGCTACCTGACCAAAACAATAGGTATATATTGTAAAGATGTAGTTGACGAGCTACTTACTGTATTAGAGTTACATAAGACAGTGTCCCTATAAGAAATACACAATGAGTCAGGCTGAGGCCTGTCATCCTAGCTACTCAGGAGGCTGTGATCTGAGGATCGCGGTTCAAAGCCAGCCTAGGCAGGAAAGTCCATGACACTCTTATCTCCAATAAAACTCACTAGAAACCCGGAAGTGGTGCTGTGGCTCAAGTGGTAGAGCGCTCGCCTTGAGCTGAAGAGCTGAGGGACAGCGCCCAGGCCCAGAGTTCAAGCCCCATGACCAACCAAAAAAAAAACCAAACAACAAAAAAAAAGACAATGAATCATTTCAAGACAAAGAGCCATGACGTAAGCAACTCACCCCAAACAGTTCAGAAAATATAATGTGTGGGTTTCAAAAAGTCTGAAGCTAGCTGGGGCAACACAATGAGAGGCTGTCTCAAAAAAACCAAAACAAATCAAAAAGCCCACAAATAAATAACTGAAAAATAAAGACAAATCCAAGCACAAGAAACCTATTAAATATAGTTAAGAACAAACAAAATGACATTGCAACACAGTAAATACAGTTAACAAGCAAAATAAAATCCATCTGCTTGCAATCTACAAGAAAGCCACTTTAAACCTGTCTACTAAGTGAGAATACAAGTTCAAACCCCACTACTACAAACAGAACAACAAAAACCTGCATGCTTAACAGACTACATGTATAATACAAATATGAAAAGACACACCATATTTAGACTTGGAATTTATTTATCCCCAAGATACCTTATTATGTATATGTGAATGTTCCAAAATCCACAAAAATCTTAATTTCCTAAAACACTTCTAGTCCTGTGAGTTCTGATAAAGGATATGCAACCTCTACACTTAAAAGTTAAAACACTTGCCGGGCACCGATGGCTTTGGCTCACGTCTGTCATCCTAGCTACTCAGGAGGCTGAGATCTGAGGATCGCGGTTCAAAGCCAGCATGGGCAGGAAAGTCTGTGAGACTCTTATCTCCAATAAACCACTACAAAACTGGAAGTAGCACTGTAGCTTAAGTGGTAGAGCGCTCCTCTCGAGCTGAAGAGCTGAGGGACAGCGCTCAGGCCCAGAGTTCAAGCCCCACGACCGACAAAAAAAAAAAACAAAAAACAAAAAAAACAACACTTCTTGGTCATTTGTAAGTTAAAAAGTCTCAGAAAATCAGAAATAGCCTGCAGTTTTAAGAAAATGACAGACGTATCAAAATTTGTCAGATATCTGTAAATCTCCCTCTATATTTATATAATTAAACCCTTATGTCAGAAAAGGAATCATAGTGAATGAGGTAAGCTTCCGCTTGAAGAAACTAAAAAAGGAGCAAAGCACTAGAAATGATATTTAAAAAGATTTAAAAAAAAAAACCCAAACAACAGAAATCTGAAACAGAAAAAGAGCAGGGGAAAATTCAATGAGACTAAAATCTGTTTCTTTGGCAAACCTCTAAACAGAAAAAAGCAGACAGACTTTACCAATATCACAAATGAAAGATAGCACATGAGTAGACGATGAAGAACAACTTTATGTGTATAAATCTGACAGCTTAGGTAAAATGCATGAATTGCTTAGAAGCCACCAAAATGCCAGGCTATGGCTCACACCTATACTCCTAAATAAGGAGGCTGAGATCTGAGGTTCAAAGTTCAAAGCCAGTCTGGGCAGGAAAAGACTGAGACTCTTAGCACCAATTAACCAACAAAACGTGGAACTGTGGCTCAAGTGGTAGAGCACCAACCAGCTATAAGCACAAAAACTCAGGGACACCATCCAGGCTGAGGTCAAGCCCCAGGAGTAGCATAAAAAAATAAAACTGGGAAGGTGGCTCAGTGCTTGCCTCGTATGCATGAGGCCCTGGGTTCGATTCCTCAGCACCACATAAGCAGAAGAAAAAAAAAAGCCAGAAGTGGTGCTATGACTCAAGTGGTAGAGTGCTAGCCTTGAGCTGAAGAGCTGAGGGACAGCGCCCAGGCCCAGAGTTCAGGCCCCACGACAGGACCCAAAAAAAAAAAAACAAAAAAAAAACTTTCATTCAGTGGTCAGGTAACTTGTGAGGTAATTATTATTTTTTACCGTCCTGGAGCTTGAACTCAGGGCCTGGACGCTGTTCTTGACCTTCTTTTTTATTCAAGGCTAGTGTACTACCACTCGAGCCACAGTTCCACGTCCAGCTTTTTATAGTTTGAGTCTCAGACTTTTCTGCCCAGGCTGGCTTCAAACCGTGATCCTCAGCTCTCAGCCTCCTAGTAGCTAGGATGACAGGCGTGAGCCACCAGTGCCTGGCTCTTAGGCAATATTCTCAGAAGTATCAGTTAAGTATTATACAAGACTGAACCATATGAAATTGCCAATTATCATTCGGTTCAAGGTAAAACCATGTAAACATTCCTTGCTTTGGTGACTGTTCTCAGATGTTACTCTCTTCTATCAGTTACTATGAATCATGTGTGATGCTGAAATTCATCCAACATTTCTCCAACTTCTGGAGAAGTCTGTAGCTATTTGAAAAGCTAGCAATATGGACAAATCCCTCAGAAGGAAGTATTTAACACGGCTACACAATCTTAGTTTAAGCTAAGTGCTGGTGGCTCACGCCTGTCATCCTACTTACTCAGGAGGCTGAGATGGTGATGGGAAAGAGAAAGGAAAACGGAAGGAAAAAGGAAAGGGAAGAAAAAGGAGAAGAGATGGAAAGAAAGAAAAAGGGAGGAAAGGGAAGGAAGGAAAACAGGCAGGCAGGCAAGCAAGTTTTTTTGCCCAAAGCTGGTTGGTACTCTACCACTTGAGCCATACCTCCACTTTCAGCTTTTTTGTGGTTAATTGGAAATAAGAGCTTTTCAGACTTTCCTGCCCCAGCTGGCTTCTAACTGTGACCCAAAGATCTCAGTCTCCTAAGTAGCTAGGATGACACCTGCTAACAGCTATTTCATTCAAGGCTGAATGCTGATGTTCACTGGAATTTTCTTGTAAGAACAAAGCAGAAAAAGATAATATACAAAAATAATATGTACGTCTTCAATCAAAACTTAGTCCAAAAATACCAAAGAGCTAAGAAAACGGTTGGACCCCTGCATGCTACTCAGAATGAAACCATACCCTTTGGAATGAAAACAAAAAAAAAAAAAACAAAAAACCAGCTATTAATGAATAGATGAATAAACTCCTAATGAAAAAAAAAAACCACCAATGTTAAGCACATACACATTGCAATTCCTTGTACATATGTGTATAGAGACATACATATATAGTTTTACTGTTATTCTTGTACAGAGGGTACCATTGTTTTTATGCATATGTGTGTACATATGTAGTGTTACCACTATTAAGGTGTTGTACAGAAGGGTTACCATTCTTTTTTGGAGTTACTTCTTCCTCTGCTTTTCCCCCTGCAATTCTGCTGCTTACAAAGAATGCTGATTTATCTCAAGACCTTCCCTAAAGCTGGGAATGTGGCTAGCCTAGCATGCATGAAGCCCTGGGTTCGATTCCTCAGTACCACATACACAGAAAAAGCCGGATGTGGCGCTGTGGCTCAAGTGGTACAGCGCTGGCATTGAGCAAAAGAAGCTCAGGGACAGTGCCCAAGCCCTGAGTTCAAGCCCCAGGACTCAAAAACTAAATAAATATATAGTTTTAAAGGGGAAAAAAATGGGAAAACAAGAGTTGGCTTATCTATAGTCTTGCTGTGAGTTTTGGAAATAACAGAATACAGACCTACACTTAAAAAAACACGACTACCACCAAAAAAAAAAAAAGAAAAAGAAAACCCTCCCCCGATCTGGGGATCACCAGAAGTGTGGATCTCCTGAGAGAAAGAAACAGAGACACAGAGACAGAGAGACAGGGAGGAGCGCACCCCGTTTTCCTTGGTTGCCAAGGCTGGGTAGGAGGGCATGTCGGGGGTCAGGTCCGAGTGGGTGGGGTGTGCAGTTCAAGAGAGAGACAAAAGAGCAAGGCAGGATTTCCACGGGTGTGTGTGTGTGCACCTGGACCACACTTCTCTCCATAGGCCCATGTGTGTGTGCGCGTGTGCGTGTTTGTGTACCTGGACCACATTTCTCTCCACAGGCTGCCCCTCCCCCGTAGTCTCCAGCTCCCCAAAAGGTTTAGGGAGGAGAGGGGAGGGCTGTCTCCCTCGGTCCCCTCCCCCTTCACCCTTCCCTCCACCCCCCGACACAAATGTCCAGCTCACCCGGCTCCCGGTTGATCTCGATGTCGAAGTGACACTGGGGTCGGTCCTGCGCCCCCATGGCGACCGAGGTTGGCAGCACCAGCTGGGGGGGAGAGGAGAGGGAGGAGGGAAAAAGAGCAGTCAGGGCGGGGTCCAGGGACCCGGGGTCCGGGTCGGGTCTGGGGGTCAGGACCCGGGGTCTGGGGCGGGGTGGGGTCTGGGGTCCAGGCCGGGGTCGGGTCTGGGGTCCGGGGCGGTGTCGAGTCTGGGGTCCGGGGCGGTGTCGAGTCTGGGGTCCGGGGCCCGGGGTAGGGTCCGGGGTCTGGGGTCCAGGCCGGGCCGGGGTCGGGGTCCGGGGTCTGTCTGTGGTCCGGGCCGGGGTCTGGGGTCCGGGCCGGGCCGGGGTCCGGGCCGGGGTCGGGCCGGGGTCTGGGGTCCGGGCCGGGTCGGGGTCGGGTCTGGGGTCCCACGGTCCGGGGCCGGGGTCGGGTCTGGGGTCCGGGCCGGGGCCGGGGTCGGGTCTGGGGGTCCGGGCCGGGGTCGGGTCTGGGGGTCCGGGCCGGGGTCGGGCCGGGGTCTGGGGTCCGGGCCGGGGTCGGGCCGGAGTCTGGGGTCCGGGCCGGGGTCGGGTCTGGGGGTCCGGGCCGGGGTCGGGCCGGGGTCTGGGGTCCGGGCCGGGGTCGGGCCGGAGTCTGGGGTCCGGGCCGGGGTCGGGTCTGGGGGTCGGGGCCGGGGTCGGGGTTGGGTCTGGGGTCCCACGGTCCGGGGTCGGGGTCGGGTCTGGGGTCCAGGCCGGGGTCGGGGCCGGGGTCGGGTCTGGGGTCCGGGCCGGGGCCGGGGTCGGGTCTGGGGTCCGGGCCGGGGTCGGGTCTGGGGTCCGGGCCGGGGTCGGGGTCGGGTCTGGGGTCCAGGCCGGGGTCGGGGCCGGGTCTGGAGGCCGGGCCGGGTCGGGGTGGGGTCAGGGCCGGGCCGGGGTCCGGGCCGGGGTCGGGCCGGGGTCTGGGGTCCGGGCCGGGGTCGGGGTTGGGTCTGGGGTCCCACGGTCCGGGGCCGGGGTCGGGTCTGGGGTCCGGGCCGGGGTCGGGGCCGGGTCTGGAGGCCGGGCCGGGGTCGGGTCTGGGGTCCGGGCCGGGGTCGGGGCCGGGGTCGGGGCCGGGTCTGGAGGCCGGGCCGGGTCGGGTCTGGGGTCCGGGCCGGGCCGGGCCGGGGTCGGGTCTGGGGTCCGGGCCGGGGTCGGGTCTGGAGGCCGGGCCGGGGTCGGGTCTGGGGTCCGGGCCGGGGTCTGGGGTCTGGGGTCCGGGCCGGGTCGGGTCTGGGGTCCGGGCCGGGGTCGGGTCTGGGGTCCGGGCCGGGGTCGGGTCTGGGGTCCGGGCCGGGTCGGGTCTGGGGTCCGGGGCCGGGGTCAGGGCCGGGGTCTGGAGGCCGGGCCGGGTCGGGTCTGGGTCCCGGGGTCCCGCGTCCCGGGGCGCGGGCCGAGGCGGAGGCCGCCATCCCCCCCCCACCCAGCCCAGGCCCGGCCCAGCCCGAGGCCGCGGCGCCCCGAGGCCGCACCCGGGGAGCGCCCCACTCCCGCCCCGGATCCTCGGGGCTCCCCGGCAAGCTCTCCACACCTGGCTGACCTCCCCTTTCCCCCAGCAAAGCCTGGCCACCGCCGAGCGAAGCCAACGTCGGTAACGGAACGCCGCCGCCGCCGCTCCCTCCACCCGCGCCGGCTCCTCCTCCTTCCCCCGCGGCCGGCTTCCCGACGCCACGCGAGATCCCGCGAGAACGGAGGCCAGCGCCGCGAGAGCACAGCCCAGCGGCGGGGACTCGCAGCGGCGAGAGGAGGGGCCGGAGCCGTGGGGAACGTGAGCGTCTCCGGCGGCTGCCTCCGGGTATATATAACGGAGAGCCCTAGACCCCGCCCCCGGAGCTGCATCACCCAATCAGAGGCTACTTGGACACGCCCCCACCCGCACACGTGGTCTGAGCGCCGCGCGTACTAGCTAGGAGGCTTCTGAGCGGGCTGCTGCCGCGCTTTCCCAAGTATCGCGAGAAGTGCGTGTCCAAGGCTGTGAAGGAGCTGTTTTGAAATTTGCAAGAGCACATGGCCGGTTGCTTCATTTGTAGTGGTGGTGAGCTGCTTTTAAGCCGTCCTTCCCGCAGTGCTGTCTTTTATGGTAAGGGTGATGTGCAGCTAACTGCAGTACCTTTGTTTTTGGATGCTGTCACGCCTTCCCAATCTGGGTTCTGGTGGCTCATTGCTTTGTTTTAAAAGTTTGGTGAAGAAAATCAGCCAACGACAAATGCTGGTGGGGATGTGGAGAAAGAGGAACCCTATCACACTGCTGGTGGGAATGTACACTTATACAACCACTTTGGAAAGCAGTCTGGAGAGTCCTCAGAAAGCTAAAGATTGACCTCCCTTACGACCCAGTCATACCACTTCTAGGCATCTACCCTGAACAACAGGAACCAATATACAAGGACACGTGCACCTCCGTGTTTATTGCAGCACTGTTCACAATAGCTAGGATATGGGAACAACCCAGATGCCCCACCACAGATGAATGGATCCAAAAATTGTGGTATCTATACACAATGGAATATTATGCAGCCATTAGAAATGACAAAATAATGGCATTTGCAGGGAAACGGATGGAGCTAGAAGGAATCATGTTGAGCGAGGTAAGCCAAGAACGAAGAGACAAACGGTACATGGTCTCCCTGATAAGTGGATGCTAAATCCAAAATGTTAGGTGATATGACAAAACTAACAGGACTTAAGAAACAAAGAACTCCCGCTCATCTAGTTGAACCACTACTAAATATCCCCATGCTGCTGATCACAAATATGGTATATAACATGTGAACACTGTTATATATTACAGACTGTGATAGACAATTTGCTCCAGGTAAGTTAGAATGAACTTGTGACTTTGAAATTATGTAATCACTTAATCACAAAAAAAAAAAAAGAACCTAGGGAAGGGAGGGAGGGAGGGGATGGTAGGGGGAAAACAATGGAGGGGGTAACAATGTTCAAGAGGAAGTATACTCAATACCTCACTCATGTAACTGTAAACCTCTGTATAGTATCTTTACAATAAAAAAAAAAAAAAGTTTGGTGAAGAGACCCTCCTGCTACCTGAATGAGGATGGAGGCCCTGTGCTCCCTCTTGGGGGAAATATGGCTCCTCTAATAAACCTTGTAATAATCTTTCTCCTGTGCCTCCCTGCCTTTGCGTGGTCCCCTGGGATGGATGTGTGGGATCTGCTTTCATTGATGGCCCATATGGGGATAGGCTCCCCTCCACTTTGGAAGGGGATTCAACCAGCTGCCCTGGGACCTATCCTGAGATCCTACACTCCGATCGCCAGAGGACCACCAAGATAACTATTGCCATGGAAAAAGGAGGACCTTTACCAACCAAACTGATGCTTCATGGATGGTACCAGGCCAAGCAACAAAGCAGAGACCCCTGACTACTTCACCCCTTGACAGCAGGAAGTAGCTCCAGAAGAAACAACCTCCAGGCATTCTCTCCCCTCCCCCAGCCTGCTACCCTCTACTCTTATTAAACAACAGAGCGGGGAATGTTTGTATTATGCTCACCTTTGGTCCTCAGCTCCACCCAAACCTGCCCCCCCCTCATTCCTGGAGTTCCCTCCATACAGCTGGCCCCTCCCTCTCTCTGCCCAGACCCACCTGAACTCCCATCTACCTCACTTCCTATCTCTCAGACCCTCCTGCTACCTGGATGGAGAGGAGGCCATGTGCTCCTTCTTGGGGGAAATATGGCTCCTCTAATAAACCTATAATAATCTTTAAAAAAAAAAAGTTTGGTGAAGTCATTTCCTCTCTTTATTTTTCCCTTTTCAGGTTTGGATGTTTTTCCCCTGCTTGAAAATATCTACCTACCTTTTTTTTTTTTTTTTGGGGGGGGGTTCCAGTCATGGGGCCTGAACTCTGGGTCTGGGCGCTGTCCCTCAGCTCTTCAGCTCAAGGCAAGTGCTCTACCACTTGAGCCACAGCGCCACTTCTGGCTTTTTTCTTATGTGGTCCTGAGGAATCAAACCCAGGGCCTCATGCATGCAAGGCAAGCGCTCTACCACTGAGCCACCTTCCCAGCCCCTACGTGCCTGTCTTGAAGCTCCTGATCCCATCTGGAAATTTTTAAGTTTCATAACGTCTATGTTTTAAGTGTGTCATCTTAGCATTGACTTCTGTATGTGTTTGGAGTTTTGGGGGTTCACAATCTCCTTTGGGAGCATGTGGAAGATGATCTTTCATCCACTTTGGCATAGTGAGTTTGTGTGTGGAGGGGGGCTACTTTACAAATTCTTAATCATTTCTTCATATTAGTGACACATCTTTTAAGTTTCTATTTTTTTTGGGGGGGTCAATCATGGGGCTTGAACTCGGGGCCTAGGCACCATCCCCTGAGCCTCTTTGTACTCAAGACTAGCACTCTACCACTTGAGCCACAGTGCCATTTCTGGCTTTTTCTGAGTAGTTTATCAGAGATAAGAGTCTTGCAGGCTTTCCTGCCAGTGCTGGTTTTAAAACATGATCCTAGCTATGATGACAGGCATGAACCACCAGGCCAATAAAAAAATTCGTTTAATTGGGGCTGGGAAGGTGGCTCAGTGGTAGAGTGCTTGCCTTGCATGCATGAGGCCCTGGGTTTGATTCCTCAGCACCACATAAGCAAAAAAAAGAAAAAAAGCCGGAAGTGGCGCTGTGGCTCAAGTGGTAGGGCACTAGCCTTGAGCTGAAGAGCTGAGGGACAGTGCTTAGGCCCAGAGTTCAGGCCGACCGGACCCAAAAAAAAAAAAAAAAATAAGTTCGTTTAACTGTAAAAAAACCATGCACTAAAAAGCTTTCAGTTTTAACCATTTAAAGGAGTAATTAAGGCACCTAGACCCCATCATAACACACAAGCTAGACATGGCAGTCATGCCTATCATCCCAGATACGCAGGCCTATGATATAATAGACTGTAGTCTAAGGCCAGCCCCAGTCAAACATGGGACACCCTATTTGAAAAATGACTCAAGCTGGGTGCTAGTGGCTCATGCCTGTCATCCTAGCTACTCAGGAGGCTGAGGTCTGAGGATTGTAGTTCAAAGCCAGCTTGGGCAGGAAAGTCCATGAGACTCATCTCCAATTAATCACCAGAAAACTGGAAGTGGCGCTGTGGCTCAAGTAGCAGAGCACTAACTTAGCATGCACAAGGAACCGTTCAAACACCAGTACCACCTCCTTGTTATGAAAGAAAATCAGCGCTACCTAATGACTGGTAAAATATAAAATTAAACCAGGTCATTTCTGATGTGAGGCAAGATTAAGTATCATTTGATGTACCCTGAACCTAAAGAACAGAATCTTATATTCAAATGAGTTCCTCCACCTTGTGGTAACAATGGGACATTAATAGCATGGGTAAATCTAGGCTGGGAGAGACTCTGTGAGAAAGGACTGAGATTTTTCAACCTGTGGCAAAGAATAGAGAGAGGAACTGAGGTATATTTTGGGGGGAAGAGTGGGGTCTGGTCGTGGGCCTGAACTCTGGGCCTGGGCGCTGTCCCTCAGCTCTTCAGCTCAAGGCTAGCACTCTACCACTTGAGCCACAACACCACACCACTTCCGGCTTTTTTCCTTTTTGCTTATGTGGTGCTGGGGAATCGAACCCAGGGCCTCAGGCATGCAAGGCAAGCGCTCTACCACTGAGCCACCTTCCCAGCCCGAACTGAAGGTAGTTTTGAAAGTAACATGTCATCTTGCTTGGCTCCCAATGCAAACAAGCCAGCAAAGACACTGCAGATAAATGGGCAAAAGCACGTCATTTATTATAAAGTGACATCAGATGATAACTAAGAAATCATTCTTTTTATTGGAAAGAATAGTGCTAGTTGTCCTAGGCCTTGAGTCCTTCAAAGTTTAGTGAGAGGTCTACTTAACTGTTAAAATAAATAATGGCATTGAGAAGGAGGGCAAGTTAATAGCTATCTTCACAGTTAAAAAAAAAAAACCACAGAAGTTTCATTTGTGTTTTCCACAGCAGACTTGTGGTGAAGATGCAGTCTGCCTTTCATGGGAAATGGATTTTATTCCACTCACTCCACCTACTAGTCAACCCAGAGAGGATTATTCCATTGTTTTTGGAGTGCCATTTGGGCTGGCATCGGCGATGGTAGCTAAGTAAATGAGGTTTCTATGTAATACATGCTGGTACCTATGGGAGAAGAAAAAGAAAAAGAGGTGAAAATTAAAGGCTTGGTTTTCCGGTCCCCAACTAAAAGCTGGGAATTTATCTACTTTAATGGAATGGCCCTCTTTTTTTTTTTGTTTTTTTGGTGGGTTGTGGAGCTTAAACTCTGGGCCTGGGCGCTGTCGTCCCTCAGCTCTTCAGCTCAAGGCTAGCGCTCTACCACTTGAGCCACAGCGCCACTTCTGGTTTTCTGATGGTTTATTGGAGATAAAGAGTTTCATGGACTTTCCTGCCTAGGCTGGCTTTTAACCAAGATCCTCAGCTCTCAGCCTCCTGAGTAGCTAGGATGACAGGCGTGAGCCACCGGTGCCTGGCAGATGGCCCATCTTTTGATGACATGATTCAGTGTTGGCAACTTCATGCTTTAACTTTTTTGTTTGTTTGTTTTTGTAGGTTGTGGGGCCTGAATTTGGTCTAGGCGCTATCCCTCAGCTCTTCAGCTCAAGGCTAGCACTCTACCACTTGAGCCATAGCACCACTTCTAGCTTTTTTCTGTTTATGTGGGGCTGAGGAATCGAACCCAGGGCCTTATGCATGCAAGATAAGCACTCTACCACTGAGCCACCTTCCCAGTCCCTGCTTTAACATATTCCAGGAGAATTTCCACAGAATCTCACTCATACGCACTCATCACTTCCACAAGCCACTATCATTTCTTGCTTAAGACTACAAGCATGGCTGGGAATGTGGCTTAGTGGTAGAGTGCTTGCCTAGCATGCATGAAGCCCGGGGTTCGATTCCTTAGTACCGTATCAATAGAAAAGGCCTAGAAGGCTAGCCTTGAGCACAAAGAGGCTCAGGGACAGCGCCCAGTTCAAGCCCCTAGATCAGCAAATAACAACAACAACAGTAGCCTTCAAAGACTCAAATCTCAGAATAAAGCTAAACCACTCTTGTGTCCCGTAAGTTTCTCCATGATGGTGGCCTCTGGGTATCTCTCAGATCTCATCTACAGTTTACCTTTGGCTGAATTCTGGCCAGTGTCCTCCTGGCTATGAGGTAGAGACCCAGCACTCCTCCCAGGCCCCACCCACCCATCTGTAGTGCTTGGGAACAACTCACATGCTAGGCAACTGCTCTAGCATTGAGCTATAGTCTCACTAACCACTTATACACTTAATCATATACAGCCTCCCTCTAACATCTAGTGAGCCATTAATGCAGGTATCTAAGTGTGTGTGTGTGTGTGTGATGATACTGGGGCTTGAACTCAGGGCCAGAGCATTGTCCCTTAGCATCTCTGCACTAGGCTGTGTTCTACGATTTGAGGCACACTTCCATTTCTGGCTGTTTTGATGGTTACTTGGATATAACAGTCTCACTGACTTTCCTGTGGGGACTGGCTTTGAACTTCAATTCTTAGATCTCATCTCCTGAGGAGCTAGGGTGACAGGCATAAGCCATCAGTACCCAGTCTTAACCTGGAAGTCTTTTGCTGATCTTCCTGTGTATCCCTCAGAGGATGACTGAGAAGAATGGGGGGGGGGGGGGCAGGGGGTTAGCAACCATATGGGCTGACTCTCTTATTTAAGAGGACAGGGGGAAGGAAGGAGAGTCCCAGAATGCCACACCGCTCCCATCTCCGGAGCATTACCATTATGTCTGCTCCCTTCCAGCTGGGCGTGGCTGGAGGTGAAGGCATCTTTGCAGTGAGAATAATCAAGTTTGGAAGTGGGAGTCCCATCTAACTCCATGGTCTACAATGCATTGGGCTCGGTGGTGTTGAGTCTATACGGAAACCTCTTCGAGGCTCCCTTTTCCTGGACTGTACAGTGAGGTTCGACTCCATCCATCACCCGAGATTGCTAGCTTGAGATGGCCCCAGCCACCCACCATACCTACTTCTCCTTGCTCCGTTTCAGGGGAAGGAGATGGGGAGGGGGGGGAGGGCGGGAAGTGTGGATGTGGGGGGTAGGGGTCGGGAGAGTTACTTACTGGACACACTCGTTCGCGCGGCCCTTGTTCTGATACTCCACGATACAACGCACCAACTGGTCATTCTCCTCCAGGAGCTGCGAAGATGAGCAGAGTGAGCGAGGTCAGGGTGGCGTCTCCCAGCATCATCTTTCTGGCTCTAGACTGGTTCACCCGGGCTGGCTTCGACCCGCGGAGCTCCAGATCGCTGGACCCCAGCGCGCGCATGCGCGTGCAGGTGGGGGGGATTGCGCGCATGCGCGTGGAGGTGGGGGGGGGATTGCGCGCATGCGCGTGGAGGTGGGGGGAATACCAGCGCCTCAGATCTCTCTCCGAACCCGCTTCCAAGAAGCTTTGAGAACCCCCCGGGGCCCACCGTCTGCCCGCCAGGATGCTCACCCGCTGGACCGTCTCTTGGTTCACCTTGGCCTTCCCTCGCAGCCAGTCCGGCGCGAAGATGACCGACATCGCCGAGAACTCCCCGGCAGAAGCCCGCCCAACCCGCGCTCGGTCCCCACGCGACGGCGGCGCGCCTCCATGGACGTCACGAGGGGCGGGGGATACGATCTAGATGCTGATTGGGCTACGCTGCCTGTGGGCGGGGCGTTCTGTGTGGCTGGGAAGTGCAAAAACAAAAGCAACTTGGTCCCTCCACCCCCGGTCCCGCCCCTCGGGCTCTGGGGCGATTTGCGCTTGCGTAAACCCTGGGGGCGGGGCTAGGCCTGTGATTGACTGGTCGTAGCTCTAGCGCATCTCCCCCAGCCCTAGTAGGATGGCTGTTATTAGGAACTGATGCAGGGCTAAGAAAAAACAAATTAATTAGCTTGTACTCATTGTGCAAAGGAGTTTTGTGGTCACATTTACATACGTGCATATCACTTCATTTGATTAAATGTATTCCCTCTGTTATTCTTCATTCCTCCTTTTTTTGAGGTTATTCAGAAAATTGTTGCCTATGTGTGTATCTTCGAGTATTTTCCTGTAGTAGTTTCAAGGCTTCAGATTCTTTGTGTGTGTGTCTGTGCTAGTCCTGGAACTTGACTCATGGCCTGGATACTTTCCCTTATTTGCTCAAGGCTGGGGCCGGGGGAGCTCTACCACTTGGGCCACAGCACCACTCTGGCTTTTTCTGTGGATGTGGTGCTGAGGAATCGAACCCAGGGCTTCATGCATGCTAGGCAAGCGCTCTACCACTAAGCCACTTTCCCAGCCTTGTATCCAGTTTTTATTTTAACAATTTGCTATTTTTTTTCGGCAAATTATAGAGAAGATACACTCTATGTTGTCATCTTTAAAGTATTCAGCTCTGTAGCACTTAATACTTTTACATTATTATCCACTCATCATCAGTACTATCCATTCCTTGGACTTTCTCTCTCTTCTCTCTTTCTTTCCTTCTTTCTCTTCCTTTCTTTCTTTCCTTCTTTCTTGCATATGGCTTGAGCTCTGGCCTGGGTGCTGTCCTTGAGCTCTTCAGCTCAAGGCTGGCACTCTATCGATTTGAGCCATAGTGCCACTTAATGGTTTTCTAGTGGTCCTTTGGAGATCAGAGTTTCCCAGACTTTCCAGCCTGGGCTGGCTTCAAATCACGATCCACAGATCTCAGTCTCCTGAGTAGCTGGGATGAGCCACCAGTGCCTGGTCCATTTCCAGAACTTTCTATATCTTCCCCAACTTAAATTCTGAACTCATGAAAATACTAACTTTCCCTGTCCCTTACTCTGCCTCTGTTGTCGTCATCTTCTTCCGCTTCCTCCTCCTCCTCTTCTTCTTCTCCTCCTCCTTCTCCCCCCTCCTCCTCCCCTTCTGCTTCTCCTTCTTCTAATGCTGATCTATCTCTCCACCTCGAACACACTTCTATTTGCCCAACTGGCTGCAAACCCAGGGAAGCTTTCCCTGCTCCCCCAAATGCAGATCTAAACCTCTGGTTCTCCTTTGCATGATGATGTAAATCCTGTTCACACATCTTACTTGGGGCTCTTACCGTGACCTTTCCCCCTCCTTTTTCCCCTCCCCACTAAAGCGACTGAAGGTTCTTCACTGGCGTCCTGCAGGTGTGCAGAACTGCCAAGTGCACAATCACTTATTGAGGAGGGGGGGAGGAAGGAAGGAAGGAGGAAGAAGCCCCAGGCGATTCCGGCTTCCCCACGGCCCTGCGACCCGGGGCGGGCCGCTGCGGGCGGACTTTGGCACCCCGTCTTCCAGGCTGGCAGTAGGCCGTGCTCTTTGGGTTTGTCTCTCAGGGCCACCACCTCCCCCCACCCCACCCCACTTCCAAGCCTGACAGACGACGAGAAGCCGCGTCCCGGGAAGTGCAGGAGGTCCGGTCACCCCGAATCTTCCTCAGCCTGTGCCCAGTGACCCCACCCCACCCCAGCATCGCCTGCCATCCGGAGGAAGGAGGTGAGAACGAACAGGCCTAGATTTCCAACTGAGGGCGGGCTTGGGGAGCAGTCGGGCGGCCGAGCAGCGGAACTTCCTCGCACCCCGTTTTCATGGGGTGCCTCAAGCCCTGGAAGAACCGCTTACTGGGTTTGCTGGAGTTCTGGACAGGCCGGGGAGAGGAGGGGGAAGAGGAGGGGGAAACTGGACCGGTGGCAGGTGCGCGCTCAGCGATTGGTCAGTTCCCGTAGGGGCGTTGCTTAGTAACGGCGAATGAGAGGCGTCGGCGCCTGGGTGGGCGGGGCGGCGGGGAAAAAAGAAGAGTGAACTGGGCCGGTGGTAGCCGCGCGTCGGGATTGGTTCGTTGCGGTATGGGCGTGGCTTAGCAACGACGAATGAGTAGCGCCGACGCCGGGGTGGGAGGGGCCGGGGGAGCAGAGGAGGAGGGAACTGAGCAGGTGGCAGCGGCGTGCCAGGATTGGTCCGTTCCGTATGTGCGTTGCTTGGCAACGGCGAATGAGCGGCGGCGGCGCCCGCGCGCCTGCGCAGGACGTCCCCTCCGGCTCGGAGCCCTGCGTCCCATCCGGGGTGGAGGTGGAGGCCGAGCCCGGCCTGCGCTGCCCTGCGGGCCGGCCCGGCCCCGGGCTGGATGGGGCGCCGCAGCCCAGGCCCGGCCGTGCACCAGGCGGTTGGCAGGTGACGGGCTGGGCTCCCCGAAGGCCGCGGTCGGGGCGAGGTGAGAGCCGGTCGGGGGGGAGGCGGGGTGGAGGTCCGCTAAGCCGAGGGCCGGCCCGGGGTGGGGGGTGTGGGAGGGGATCGGAGCCGGAGGCGCGGCCCGCCCACCCCCGGGGTCGACTGGAGGGGGTCCCCGGCTCCCCTACCCTCTGACGTTTCCCGCCCAGGGAATCCCTGAACACCCCCCCCTCCCTCCTGCTCCTCCTTCCCCCTCCCTCCCCCTCCCTTCCCTCCCTCCCTTCTTTCCTCCCTTCCTTCCTCCCTCCCTTCCCTTCCCTTCCTCCCTTGTCTTTCTTAAGCTGGTTCTGATATTTTTTCATTATTATTTTTATTTATTTTTTTTGGATCTGGTCGTGGGGCTTGAACTCTGGGCCTGGGCGCTGTCCCTCAGCTGTTCAGCTCAAGGCGAGCGCTCTACCACTGAGCCACCTTCCCAGCCCCTGGTTCTGATATTTGAACTCAGAGCCCAAGCGCTGTCCATCCCCGAGCTTTTATTGCGCTCAAGACTTGCACTCTGGGCAGGGAAGGTGGCTCAGTGGTAGAGCGTTCGGCCTAGCGAGCAAGGAAGCCCTGGGTTCAAGTCCTCAGTACCACAGACACAGAAAAGGCCGGAAGTGGCGCTGTGGCTCAAGGTGGGTAGAGCACTCACGTTGAGCTGAAGAGCTGAGGGACAGCACCCAGGCCCAGAGTTCAAGCCCCAGGACCCCCCCCCCCCCCCCCCACACACACACACATACACACAAAGGAATCTCTTGGGTTGGTTTGTTCTGCCCCAGGCTGGCTTTAGACAGTGATCCTCCAGTCTCAGCCTCCCGAGGAGCTGGGATTACAGGCATGAGCCATCAGGTCCCACCCACTGCCGTGCTTTTCCAAAACATTTTTCCAAACTGAACAACTTCAAATGGGAGCAAAAGTCACAGTACCGCCCCCCTCCCTCCCCCTTCCCCCTCCCCCCTCCCCTATTCCCTGTGGTGCTCAGCGTGGGCATAAAGGGCTCCTGTGCCCTCTGTTGGTTGGCTTGGTGCTCAGAACTGAGTGCCTTTTGTGTGGGGATGAAGTTCTCCTGGGGCGGGTCACATTTGAAGTCCCTGATGGGTGGTCAGCTGGTCCTGTTGTTGTTTTCTTTGTGTGTGTGTGTGTGTGTGTGTGTGCCGGTCCTGGGGCTTGAACTCAGGGCCTAGGTGCTCTCCCTTAGCGTTTTCTCCTTCCTCATCTCTACTTCCAGCTGGTTTGTGGGAGATAAGTGTCTCATGAACTTTCTTGGCTTAGGCTGGCTTTAAACCACGATCCTCTCGATCTCAGCCTCCTGAGGAGCTGGGATGCTAATTGTGAGCTCCTGGGTGCCAAGCATCTGAGAGGGATTTTTTTTTTCTGATTTACTACAGGCACTGTGAGGAGCTCCGGATCTGTTTCCTTCTGCTTCTAACTATTCTCTCATAAACAAGTCAAATATTTAGTATCTTACTATAATAGGATTGGCAGTATGACTTCTGGGGTCCATCTGTAGGAACTTGGTCATTGTATCCAGTATTTCCAGAACTTCAAGACATACAGCAGTATCCCTCACTTTCTCTTTATTTTCTTTGTCTCTCTTTATTATTTTTATTTAGTGCCATGCTGGTACTGGAACTTGAACTCAGGACCTGGGCTCTGTCCCTTAGCTTTTCACTCAAGGCTGATGTTCTACCACTTGAACCACACCTTCCACGTCCAACTTTTTGGTGGTTCAGTGGAGATAAGAGTCTCACAGTATTTCCTGCCCAGGCTGGCTTCAAACCTCGATCCTCAGATCTCAGCCTCCTGAGTAACTGGGATGACAGGCATGAGCCACCAGCACCTGGCCAGCTCTGTGTTTTACTCCCTGCTGTTCCAAAGATGCTTTTGGAACCTACGGATGGCCCTACCTCCTACCTGATCTACCTCCTTATCCCTTATTCCCCACTGATTGAATTCATTGGAGATGGCGCTGTGGCTCAAGTGGTAGAGCACCAGCCTTGAGCTGAAGAGCTGAGGGACAGCGCCCAGGCCTAGAGTTCAACTTAGCTATGTGCCCTTGGAAGCCACGCCGAGGGGGCCTGCCCGCCCCCTGACCGTGCTCACGTGGCCGCCGTGCTCCCCGCAGATGTCTTGATGAGTCCTCCCGTGGACCATGTCCGTGATCGTCTTCGCCTGCGTGGTTCGGGTGAGGGATGGGCTGCCGCTGTCTGCCAGCACTGACTTCTACCAGGCCCAGGAGTTCCTGGCGTGTCGGAGGCGGCTGAAGGCTCTGGCTTCCTGCTTGGCCCAGTATCCCGGTCGGGGCTCCGCCCAGAGTCCCGACTTTAGCATCTAGTAAGTGAGCAGCACCCCTGTCCCGAGGCTGGCCTCCAACCGCGATCCTCCAGATCTCAGCCTCCTGAGCGGCTGGGATGACAGGCCTGGGGGTTGAACTCAGGCTGTGGCCGGGTCGGGGGGACGGGGCCGTGGGATCCTGTGGCCCTCACGAGTGTGCTAACCGCCTGTGCGTCTCAGCTTCTCCTCCGCCGGGGACGTGGGCTGCCTGGCTATCTGCTCCCCCCGGTGTCCGGCCGCCATGGCATTCTGCTTCCTGGAGACACTCTGGTGGGACTTCACCACGTCCTACGACCCCACCTGCATCCGCCTGGCCTCCCGCCCCTACGCCTTCCTGGAGTTCGGTTGGTACCCCGCTCTGATACCTCCTGTTGTTTTCGGGGGGCGGGAGGGAGGGTCACACTGTGCGGTAGAGCCATCAATGCAGGTTTGGGAGGGGTTCTGGTCATTATGGGGGAGGGGGTTGGGGCTGTGCTAGCCATAAGTCACCGAAATGATTCAACCAGCCTAGAAAGTTCGACAGGGGCTTGAACTCACGGCCTGGGCGCTGTCCCTCAGCTCTTCAGCTCAAGGTAAGTGCTCTACCACTTGAGCCACAGCGCCACTTCCAGTTTCCTGGTGGTTCGTGGCAGATCAGAGTCTCACAGGCTTTCCTGCCCGGGCTGGCTTTGAACCGTGATCCTCCTATCTCAGTCTCCTGATGATAGCAACGATGCCACGTGCAGGCCACAGAACACATGTGATCTTCTTATATTGGTTTTTGGTTTATGTGGCTTCTAAGGAATCGAACCCGGGGCCTTGTGCATGCTAGGCAAACGCTCTCTACCCCTGAACCACCTTCCCAGCCCAGGCCCAGGGTTTCCAGCTGAGCCTTTTCACCGTGGGCCACTCTCCTTTGCAGACAGTGTCATTCAGAAAACCAAGTGGCATTTTAACTGCGTCAGCTCCGCTCAGCTGAGGAGTAGCGTGGAGAAAATCCAGGAGGAGCTGCAGTTCCTGCCCCCCACCGTCCTCACCCTAGAAGACACAGATACCGCCAACGGGACCCTGGCCAACGGTCATGCGCCTGCGTACTCCGAGCCTGGTGAGTGGAACTGCGATCCTCCAGATCTCAGCGTCCATAGTAGCTGGGATGCCAGGCTGGAGCCATGCACCAGTACCAGGGCCTGGGCGCTGTCTCTTGAGCCTCTTTGTGCTCAAGGCTAGCGCTCTACCACTTGATCCGCAACATCACTTCTGGCTTTTTCTGTGTAGTACTGAGGAATCAAACCCAGAGCCTCGTGCATGCTAGGCAAACTCTCTACTACTGAGCCACCTTCCCAGCCCTAATCATTTGTTTTTCTGTCATACTAAATTTCTTTCTTGCACTTTCAAAGCGGTATGATAAAAATGTTTATGTGAAGCCCGGCGCCGGTGGCTCACGCCTGTCATCCTAGCTGCTCAGGAGGCTGAGATCTGAGGATCGCGGTTCAAAGCCAGCCCTCGGGCAGACAAATCTGTCCACCTCTGATGTCCAGTTAACTAGCAGAGAGCTGGAAGTGGACCTGTGGCTCAAATGGTCAAGCACCAGCCCTGAGCAGAAAAAGCTAAGCTAGGAGCAGAAGGCCCTGAGTTCAAGGCCCGGGACTGGCACCTAAACAGACTTCCTGGGTTTTTTTCTTTTACTTTACTTTGGGTTTTGGCTTTCTCTATTTCAATCCAGGATATTCCTAACACCGGCTCTGCTGCCCGTAGGTAAGCCGTCGCTCCTATTTGGAAGGGGAGATTGGCTAATGGAGTTTAGTGCCAGTCCTGGGGCTTGAACTCGGGGCCCGAGCAATGTCCCCAAGCTTCTTAGTTGAGTGGCTCACGTCTGTCGTCCTAGCTACTCAGGAGGCTGAGATCTGAGGATCACAGTTCAAAGCCAGTCCATGTCCAAAAAAAAAAAAAGTGTGTGAGATTCAGTCTCCAATTACCCAGCAAAAAGCAGGGCTGGAGGCTTGGCTCAGGTGGTAGAGTGCCAGCCGTGATCAAGAATAGCTGGTTGGGAGTCCTGAGTTCAAGGTCCTCTGAGTTTAAGCCCCAGGACTAGCTCCCCCGCAAAAATGAGCATATTTGTGATTCTGTGTTTCACCAGCGCAAGCTTCTGCTGCGAGCAGAGGTTGAGTTGATGGCATAGTGTCTCGTTTTCACCTTTTCTTTTCAACTGTGAAGCTCCTAATTTCCGAATGGAGCCTGTGACAGCTCTGGGCGTCCTCTCGCTGGTCCTGAACATCATGTGTGCCGCCTTGAACCTCATCCGCGGGGTGCACCTCGCAGAGCACTCCGTACAGGTACCCCCCCCCTTTTCCAGGGACACATGTTATAGTATAAGGTCATTGTGAACTCAGGTTTTACATTGTGGTGGGGATGGTGATGGTGATTGTGTGTGCTGGCACCAGAACTTGAACTCACAGCCTTGTACTGCAGATCAGCTTTCTTGATCACGGCTGACGCCCTACCACCTGATTCAAGCCTCCAGCCCTGCTTTTTGCTGGTTAATTGGAGATTGAATCTCAGACTTTTTTTGGGAGGGGGGGGGAGCCCAGGCTGGCTTTGAACTGAGATCCTCAGATCTCAACTTCCTCAGTAGTTAGGATGACAGGCGTTGAGACACTGGTGCCCTGCTCAAGAGGAAGGTTTTTTGTTTGTTTTTGTTTTTTGGTCGGTTGTGGGGCTTGAACTCTGGGCCTGGACGCTGTCCCTCAGCTCTTCAGCTCAAGGCTGGTGCTCTACCACTTGAGCCACAGTGCCACTTCTGGTTTTCTGGTGGTTTATTGGAGATCAGAGTCTCATGGACTTTCCTGCCTGGGCTGGCTTTGAATCACGATCCTCAGATCTCAGCCTCCTGAGTGGCTAGGATTACAGGCGTGAACCACCGGCACCTGACTCCCTGAGCTTTTTTCAAGGCTGGTGCTCTACCACTTGAGCCACAACACCACTTCTGGCTTTTTGGTGATGTGTCTCACAGTCTTTCCTCCTGGGCTGGCTTTGAACCACGATCCTCTAGATCTCAGCCTCCTGAGTAGCTGGGGTGACAGGCGGGTGCCTCTGCTGCCAGGCCTGGCCAGCTGGAGTAAAATGGCATTACGGCCTCCCACCTGTCCTCATCCTGGTTTCAGGTCACCCCCGAGGAGATTGGGAACATCCTGGCTTTCTTCATTCCCTTCACAGCCTGCATGTTCCAGGTGGGTAAAGCACCGGCTCTGTGCAGGCCGCGCCCCGTGCCGGCCGCACCCCGTGCAGGCCACGCCCTGTGCCGTGCAGGCCGCGCTCCGGGCAGGCCGCACCCCGTGCCGGCCACGCCCCGTGCAGGCCGCGCCCCGTGCCGGCCACGCCCCGTGCAGGCCGCGCCCCGTGCCGGCCACGCCCCCTGCAGGCCACGCCCCTGCAGGCGATGCCCTGTGCCGGCCACGCCCCGTGCAGGCCGCGCCCCTGCAGGCGATGCCCTGTGCCGGCCGCGCCCCGTGCAGGATGACCTCTGACCTGTTGACGTCTGACCCACCCTCTCCCTCCCCCCCCCCCCCCCCCCCCCCCCCCCCCGCCCGTCCAGTGCTACCTGTACCTGTTCTACAGCCCGGCGCGGACGGCCAAGGCGGCGCTGGGGCTGCTGTCCATCTGCCTGGGCAACGCCTACCTGCACGGGCTGCGCAACCTGTGGCAGATCCTGTTCCACGTGGGCGTGGCCTTCCTGGCCTCGCACCAGATCCTGCGCCGGCGGCCGCGGGAGCGCGAGCGGGAGCGGCGCGGGGCCTGCGGCGGCGGCGTGTGAGCCGGGAGCGCGGCCCGCCTCCATCCACCTCCGACCCAGACAAGGCCGGCGGCCGCGGGAGCGCGAGCGGGAGAGGCGCGGGGCCCGCGGCGGCGGCGTGTGAGCTGGGAGCGCGGCCCGGCCCCGTCCTGGCCCGCCTCCCTCCGCCCCGCCCGCCTCCCTCCGCCCCGCCCGCCTCCCTCCGCCCCGCCCACCTCTCTGCCTCCCTCTGCCCCGCCCACCTCCCTCCGCCCCGCCCACCTCTCTGCCTCCCTCTGCCCCGCCCACCTCCCTCCGGCCCCACCCCTCCCTCCGGCCCCGCCCCCGCCGGCGGCCCCGGCCACGCCCTCCTCCGGCCCCCGCCCCCGCCGGCGGTCCCGGCCACGCCCTCCTCCGGCCCCGCCCCCCGCCGGCGGTCCCGGCCACGCCCTCCTCCGGCCCCGCCCCCGCCGGCGGCCCCGGCCACGCCCTCCTCCGGCCCCGCCCGCGGCCCGCGGCCACGCCCTCCTCCGGCCCCGCCCCCGCCGGCGGCCCCGGCCACGCCCTCCTCCGGCCCCGCCCGCGGCCACGCCCTCCTCCGGCCCCGCCCCCGCCGGCGGCCCCGGCCACGCCCTCCTCCGGCCCCCGCCCCCGCCGGCGGCCCGCGGCCCGCGGCCAGGCGCTCACGCCGGGCAGGCGGCTCCGCCGAGGGGCGCTCGCCTCGCGCACGGAGCCCCGGGTTCGAGGCCTCAGTCCCCCCGTCGACAGAAAAAGCCAGAGGTGGCGCTGCGGGGCAAGGGGCAGCGCGCCCGGGCCCGAGCTCCCGCAGCCCGGAGCGGCGAAGGGAACCAGGTGATCCGCGTGAACCGCCGGCCTCCGGGAGGCCGGAGCCCGCGCCCCTCGGCGCGAGGCCGGCCCGCCCGCCCGGCGGCCCCGGGGACGGGGGACATCGTCATCGCATCCGCGAGAGGGTCGGGTGCCCCGCCCGCGCCCCGCGGAGGGCGAGGAGCCCCCGCCCGTCGGGAGGCTGAGCGCGGAGGACCGCGGCTGGAGGCCAGCCCCGGCAGGGCCGTCCGGAGACGCTGCGCCCCGTGCCGCACCGGGAACCCGAAGCGGCGCCGTGGCTCAGCCGTGGGGCGCCCGGCTTGCCGGCGCCAGGCCGGAGCTCGGGCCCCGCGGCCCGCACACGCCACACCCCCGCCTCAAGGGGACGGACATTTCGGGTGAAGTCAGGTGGTTTGCTAGCGCAGAGCCTCTCTCCTCGGTGTGTGTGGTTGCTTGTGGTGGTGGGACTTGAACTCGGGGCCTGGGCGCTGCCCCTGAGCTGGTTTTTTCCTTTGCTCAAGACCAGCGCTCTACCTCTGGAGCCCCAGCTCTGCCCGCAGAGTTTTGCCAGGGGTTTCCCTGCCCGGGCTGGCCTCGAACTGCGATCCTCCGGATCTCAGCCTCTCAGCCGCTGGGATGACCGGCGGGAGCCGCCAGCGCCCGGCTCGGTGATCGTCTTCCAAGTGGAAAAGGTCACTGGGTTGACTGGAAAGGCAGGCTGGCGGCTGAACAGGCTTCCTTGGCGTTTGCTCCTCGTACCCGGCTACCTACGTATCATGGGGGGGGGGGGGGGGACCCGGTTTCTGGGACTCAGAGTCGCTCTGGGAAAACGTTGCCATAGTAACTTTATTTTCCTAGAATAGACTTTTCTATTTTGAACCAAATATAAACAATCTGGAAGGAAAAGTCAACGGGCAGCTGGGATGTAAATGTCAGCGTCGCTTCGGCGCTGATTTCACACCCGCATCCTTTTCTGCACATCGATTAAGTTCACTCTTCCCTGGAGCATTCTGGAAAACACGGAAAAGGGAAGGGGAAAAAAGAAAATTGAGCAGCTCAGGCCCGGCGCCTGGTGGCTCCCGCCTGTCACCCCAGCCACTCAGGAGGCCGAGATCCGGAGGATCGTGGTTCGAGGCCAGCCCAAGGCAGGAAAGCCCGTGAGCCTCTTGTCACCAAGGAACCACCAAAAAGCTGAAAGGGAGCTGTGGCTCAAGGGGTTAGAGCACCAACCTTGAAGGTGTCTGGGGGGTGGGGCTGAGGGACAGCGCCCCCAGGCCCTGAGTTCAAATCCCAGGACCAGCACAAAGCAAACACAAAGTTAAAGGCTGAGTGAGCCAGGACCGGTCTTTTTCCGTGTTCACCCCGAATCTCTGCCCCCTCCACTTTTATCATGTAACAAAGGCAGCGCGGGTTGTACAGCGATTTATATACTGTGTATACAGAACATGAATAAATCAAAGGGGTTTGCTAACAAGCGCTGTGTGTTCTGTGTGTGCCGAGAATTCTGGGTTTGGGCGGCTGGGAAGGTGGCTCAGGGGCAGAGTCCTCGCCCCACATGCAGGAAGCCCTGGGTTCGATTCCTCAGCACCACATACACAGAAAAAGCCGGAAGTGGTGCTGTGGCTCAAGTGGTAGAGCGCCCAGCCTTGAGCAAAAGAAGCTCAGGGACAGTGCCAGGCCCTGAGTTCAAGCCCCAGGACTGACACACACTGCCCCCAACGAGCCAGTCCAGCACAGAGCTGCCCTAGAGACCAGCTGGACCCCCCTGGTCTTGCTTCCATGACCCCCTGGGAAGCTGCTCTCTGGGTTCTGAGCTCCTGTCTGGGTTTCTTCTGTTGCTGCTGCTGGTACTGGAACTTGAACTCAGGGCCTTGTACTTATTTTTCTTTTTTTGCTCAAGGCTGGTGCTCTACCACTTGAACCAAGCATGTCGGCCTGCTCATTGGAGATTAAAAAAACAAAGTCTCACAGGGACAGGAGGCTGCGATCTAGAGGACCGTGGTTCGAGGCCAGCCCCAGGGCAGGACATGTCCCTGTGAGACTGTTTTTTAATCTCCAATGAGCCAGCCGAGTAGCTAGGATGACAGGCCTTGTCCCAGGACAGCCACCAGGGGGCGCGGTGGCCCATCCAGGGTCAGGCTCCCAGCTCCAGGGTTCACGCACTTCAACACACTCTACGTGGTTGGTCCTGGGACTTGAACTCAGGGCCTGGGTACTGCTGTCCCTGAGCCTCTTTGTGCTCAAGGCGAGCATTCTTACCTCCTGAACCATGGCACCACTTCTGATGTTCTGGTGGTTCATTGAAGATAAGTCTCACGGCCTTTCCTGCCTGGGGCTGGCCTCGAATGGTGATCCTCCAGATCTCAGCCTCCTGGAGTAGCTAGAAAGATATGTATGTGTGTGGGGAGGGGAGGCAGGGAATTCCACGAGATTCTTCAGTGAACCAGCAGCAAAAAGCTGGCAGTGGAGAGCTGTGGCTCAAGTGGTAGAGCACCAGCCTGGAGGGGAAAAAGCTCAGAGACAGGAACCCAAGCCCAGAGTCCCAGCCCTCATGTGACACACACACACACACACACACACACACACACACACACACACACGCTCATTCACAGACCCCAGTTGCTCCCTGGCCCTGATTTTCCCAGCTGGGTTGAAGTTGGGGTGTTGATGGGGAAGTGGATCACCCCTGGCTGGAGTGGGGTGGAGGGGCGGGGGGAGCTGTCCCAGGCCTGGTTTACTGAGATCCCCCCCTCCCCAGAACAGCTGATCAGGTCAGAGGTCAGAGGTGAGGAACACAAGGTCACATGGTCAATGACCTCGCGAAGGCCTGGCCTGAGCCCCATGTCCAGCCCCGGGGTGGCTGGCCGAGGGGACACTGGGGCTCAGTGTTGGTCTTGGGGTGACAGCCAGGCCGGACACAGGAAGCAGACAGCGCCAGAGCCCCCAGTGTGCAAAGTCAATATTGGCCTTGCGAGGAGAGCGGCGGCTTCCCGTCACTGGGCACCCAGGGCCCCGGTGGGGGGGGAGGGCGGGGGGAGGGCAGGGGGGGGGGCGGGGAGGGCGGGGGGAGGGGGTGGGGAGGGCGGGGGGGGGTGGGGAGGGCGGCGGGGGGGAGGGGGTGGGGAGGGCAGGGGTGCGGGGAGGGGCAGCAGCTGTGATCTGTTCACTTCCTTTTAGGCCACGTTGCAATGCGGGTAGAGCCAGGGACTTGAACCCAGGGCCTCTGCCCCCCGACTGTCCCAAAGCCAGGTGCTTCACGGCTGGAACCGCACGCCTGTCCCGCCCCTGGGCGCGTTGGCCGGTTCCTTGGAGATGCAGAATCTCACTGGGCCTTGTTTTTTCCCCCTACCCTCCCCTGGCGGGAATGGAGGAGGCTGGCCTCGAACCCCGGTCCTCCCGTCTCAGCCTCCCGAGTGGATGTGGTCAGCCTGTGGGCCTTGCTTGGTCTGAGCAGTGGCGGCATTTGAGGAGACGGACAGACGGACAGACAGACCCGCGGACAACAACAAGAACCGGCCAATGAGATACTTAGACCAAGATTAAATTATTTAAAATTAAAAATGAATACCAAGATTAAAATACATATCATATCTCATATAAAAGATGTGTATACACGCGCAGTCCGGGCGCGGCGCACGCCTGCGACAGCCTGAGACGTGGGTTCGAGGCCAGGCCGGGCGGGGCCGGGCGGGGCGGGGCCTCGGGGGAGGGGCGGGGCCGGGCCTCGGGGAGGGGCGAGGCCTCGGGGGGCGGGACCGGGCCCTCGGGGGGCGGTGCCGGGCGGGGCGGGGCCGGGCCTCGGGGGCGGGGCCTAGCCGGGCCTCGCCCGCCCCCTCCCGGCACGGATTGGCCCCCAGCAGGCCCTGCACTCGCATTCTCGAGAGGTGATTGGGTCACCGCGGTGCCCGTCTCCTCTGTGGACGCGCCCATTGGCCAGTTCGCGGTCGTCCCAGCGAGGTGAGGCGGGGCTTGGACTGGAAGTAGCTCATTTAGGAGCTGGTCCGGCCTGTGTCTTCCTTCCTCCCTGTCCTTCCTTCCCTCCCTCCTTCCCTCCTTCATTCCTTCCTCCCCTCCCTCCTTCCCTCCTTCCTTCCTTCCTCCCCTCCCTCCTTCCCTCCTTCATTCCTTCCCTCCCTCCTTCCCTCCCTCCTTCCTTCCTTCCCTCCCTCCTTCCTTCCCTTCCTCCTTCCTTCCCTCCCTCCCTCCCTCCTTCCTTCCTTCCTTCCTTCCTTCCCTCCTTCCTTCCCTCCCTCCTTCCCTCCTTCATTCCTTCCCTCCCCTCCTTCATTCCTTCCCTTCCTCCTTCCCTCCTTCCTTCCCTTCCTCCTTCCCTCCTTCATTCCTTCCTCCCCTCCTTCATTCCTTCCTTCCCTCCCTCCCTCCCTCCCTCCCTCCTTCATTCCTTCCTTCCCTCCCTCCTTCCTTCTTTTCCCTTCCTTCCTTCCCTCCTTCTGTATTTTCTGTGATCCTCTTTTCTTTCCCTTTCCTTCTTCCTTTCCTCTCTCCCTTTTCTCTCCTTCCTTCTTCCCTCCCTTTTCCCATCCCCCCCCGCCCCGGCCCCGGCCGGCCAGGGAGGCCCCATGGGGGCGAGGCCAGCGGTGAGGGCGGCCTGGGGGCCCGACGCCGTGTCCAGCCCGCCCGGCGCCCCGGCCCGGCTCGCTGCCCTCTGTCTGTCTGTCTGTCTGTCTGTCTGTCTGGGCCGGCGCCCCGGGGCCGGCTCGCTGCCCTCTGTCTGTCTGTCTGTCTGTCTGGGCCGTCGCCCGCCCGGCGCCCTCGGGCCGGCTCGCTGCCCTCTGTCTGTCTGTCTGTCTGGGCCGTCGCCCGCCCGGCGCCCCGGCCCGGCTCACTGCCCTCTGTCTGTCTGTCTGTCTGGGCCGGCGCCCCGGCCCGGCTCGCTGCCCTCTGTCTGTCTGTCTGTCTGTCTGGGCCGTCGCCCGCCCGGCCCGGCTCGCTGCCCTCTGTCTGTCTGTCTGTCTGGGCCGTCGCCCGCCCGGCCCGGCTCGCTGCCCTCTGTCTGTCTGTCTGTCTGGGCCGTCGCCCGCCCGGCCCGGCTCGCTGCCCTCTGTCTGTCTGTCTGTCTGGGCCGTCGCCCGCCCGGGCCGGCTCGCTTGCCCTCTGTCTGTCTGTCTGTCTGTCTGTCTGGGCCGTCGCCCGCCCGCCGGGGAGGCTGAGGTCCGGGGGCTCGCGGGTCGCGGCCAGCCCGGGGCGGGGGGCCGGGCCGGCGCGGCGGCGGGAGACCCGTTATTGCTGAGAATCTATTGCGGTCGGGCGGGGCCCGCGGGGACCCCGCGCCCGGTTCCTGGGCTGTAATATTCCACCGGGCGGGGAGCGGGGTGCGGCCCAACGGGTCACTTCAACCACCACCTCCCCGAGAAGCGAAAAGCTCGACCAGAGCCGGGCGACCCGGGCCCGCAGCCCCGCTGCCCTCCACGGCGGCTCAGCTCGGCCCCGCGGCGCGCCAAGCATTTGACGGAGTCCAGGGGACTGCTCTCCTCCGATTGGTCGGAAGTTCTTGGGAGGAGGCGGAGTCAGCGGTCGTATGCAGATTCCGTGCTTACGATTGGTTAAGAGGGGCATCGGGAGGCGGGGCCTGATCTGAAGACAGGTGCGAGGCGCAGCCCTGAGCCCAGGTGACTGCTTTCCTCTGATAGGCTGGGAGGGGCGGAGCCAGCGGCCGTATGCGGATTCCACTGTTTATGATTGGCTGAGGGGCCATCGGAGGTGGGGTCGGAACTGAAGAGAGTTGCAAGGCACATCCCTAGTCCAGGTGACTGCTTTCCTGATTGGCCGGGAGAGGGGCAGAGTCAGCAGCCCCAAGCAGATTCCACTCATATGATTGGCCGAGGGGCTGTCGGGGGCGGGGTCTGATCTGAAGACCGTTGCAAGGCACAGCCCTGAGTCCAGGGGCTTTTCTTATTGGTCGGAAGTTATTGGGCGGGCCGTACGAGGATTCCACTCATGATTGGCCGAGGGGCCGTGGGAGGCGGGGTCTGATCTGAAGACGTTGCAAGGCGCAGCCCTGAGTCCAGGCGACTGCCTTCCTGATTGGCCAGAAGTGATCGGGCGGGCCAGTCAGCGGCCGTATGCAGATTCCACTCTGAGGATTGGCCGAGGCGGGCCAGTCAGCGGCCGTATGCAGATTCCACTCTGAGGATTGGCCGAGGGGCTGTCGGGGGCGGGGCGTCCCGCGGGGGGGGGGTCACACGAGCGACGCCTCGGGCTGGGCGCCGGAGGCGCGGCGCGCGCCGGGGCTGGCGCGCGTCAGCATGGACACCTGCGTGCTGCACGTGGCGCCGCTGCTGCCGCCCCCACGCGTGCGCGGGCTTGGCGGGCCAGCCCAGCAGGCCCCGGGAGCGCCAGCGCCCGCCAGCGCCGCCACTTCCGCCGCAGCTCCGCCTGCACCTGCGGGGGGCCGAGAGCCGAGGCGTGGGGGACGGGGGGGGGGGCCTCCCAGGGACCCCCGGCCTCCCCCGGCCCCCTCCCCAGCCCCCCAGGAGCCCCCCAGCCTCCCAGGACCCCCGGCCTCCCAGGGCCCCCCCAGCCTCCCAGGACACCCCCGGCCTCCCAGGGCCCCCCCAGCCCCCCAGGACACCCCCGGCCTCCCAGGCCCCCCCCCCAGCCTCCCAGGACACCCCCAGCCTCCCAGGACACCCCCCCAGCCTCCCAGGACACCCCCGGCCTCCCAGGACACCCCCCCAGCCTCCCAGGACACCCCCCAGCCTCCCAGGACACCCCCCCAGCCTCCCAGGACACCCCCGGGCCTCCCAGGACACCCCCCCAGCCTCCCAGGACACCCCCGGCCTCCCAGGACACCCCCCCAGCCTCCCAGGACACCCCCAGCCTCCCAGGACACCCCCCCAGCCTCCCAGGACACCCCCGGCCTCCCAGGACACCCCCCCAGCCTCCCAGGACACCCCCCGGCCTCCAGGACACCCCCCCCAGCCTCCCAGGACACCCCCCCAGCCTCCCAGGACACCCCCAGCCTCCCAGGACACCCCCCCAGCCTCCCAGGACACCCCCAGCCTCCCAGGACACCCCCCCCAGCCTCCAGGACACCCCCGGCCTCCCAGGACACCCCCCCAGCCTCCCAGGACACCCCCGGCCTCCCAGGCCCCCCCCCCCAGCCTCCCAGGACACCCCCGGCCTCCCAGGCCCCCCCCAGCCTCCCAGGACACCCCCGGCCTCCCCCCGGCCCCCTCCCCCAGCCCCCCAGGAGCCCCCCAGCCTCCCAGGACCCCCCAGCCTCCCAGGACCCCCCGGCCTCCCAGGACCCCCCCAGCCTCCCAGGACCCCTCCAGCCTCCCAGGGCCCCCCCCAGCCTCCCAGGACACCCCCGGCCTCCCAGGCCCCCCCCCAGCCTCCCAGGGCCCCCCAGCCTCCCAGGCCCCCCCAGCCTCCCAGGGCCCCCCAGCCTCCCAGGGGCCCCCCCCAGCCTCCCAGGACACCCCCAGCCTCCCAGGGCCCCCCAGCCTCCCAGGGCCCCCCAGCCCCCCCCAGCCTCCCAGGGCCCCCCAGCCCCCCACAGCCTCCCAGGATCCCCCCAGCCTCCCAGGGCCCCCCAGCCCCCCCCAGCCTCCAGGGCCCCCCAGCCCCCCCCAGCCTCCCAGGACCCCCCAGCCTCCCAGGACCCCTCAGCCTCCCAGGGCCCCCCCCAGCCTCCAGGACCCCCCAGCCTCCCAGGGCCCCCCCCAGCCTCCCAGGACCCCCCCAGCCTCCCAGGGCCCTCCCAGCCCCCCCCAGCCTCCCAGGACCCCCCAGCCTCCCAGGGCCCCCCCCAGCCTCCCAGGACCCCCCCCAGCCTCCCAGGGCCCCCCCAGCCCCCCCCAGCCTCCCAGGGCCCCCCCAGCCCCCCCCAGCCTCCCAGGGCCCCCCCAGCCCCCCCCAGCCTCCCAGGGCCCCCCCAGCCCCCCCCCAGCCTCCCAGGGCCCCCCCAGCCCCCCCAGCCTCCCAGGGCCCCCCCAGCCTCCCAGGGCTCCCCCCCAGCCTCCCAGGGCCCCCCCCTCCGGGCCTGGTTTGATGGCGGCTTCTTGTGTGAATTGGTCGGATCGCGGGACTCGAACCCGGGGCCCGGGCGCCGTCCCCGGGCCTGCCCGGCGGGGTTGGCTGGGAGGTCGGCCTCCCGCCTGCCCCGGGCGGGCCTCGAGCTGCGATCCCCGGACCTCAGCCTCGGGGGGGGGGGGGGGGGGGACGGCCAGGGCCTCCCGGGGGGGACGCGCACCTGCGGGGCCCGGGACTCACCTCCCCGTTGAGGAAGCAGTACAGAACGGCCACCACGCACCCCTGCGGAGGAAGCACACGGGCGGGTGGCGCAGGGCCCGGGGATGGCGCTGCACCGCCTGGGCCGCGCCGCGGGCGGAGGCCGGGGCGGGGGGGAGGCCGCGGGCGGAGGCCGGCCTCGGGAGGCCGGGGCGGGGGGGGGGGGGGGAGGCTGGCCTCGGGGGGGGGGGGGGGCTGGGGGAGGCCGGGGCGGGGGGGGGGAGGCTGGCCTCGGGGGGGGGGCTGGGGGAGGCCGGGGCGGGGGGAGGCCGGGGCGGGGGGGGGGGTGGGAGGCCGGGGCGGGGGGGGGGGGGGGTGGGAGGCCGGGGCGGGGGGGGGGGGGGGTGGGAGGCCGGGGCGGGGGAGGCCGCGGGCGGAGGCCGGCCTCGGGAGGCCGGGGTGGGGGGAGGCCGGCCTCGGGGAGGGGGCGGGGGGAGGCCGGGGCGGGGGGAGGCCGCGGGCGGAGGCCGGCCTCGGGAGGCCGGGGCGGGGGGGGGGGAGGCTGGCCTCGGGGGGGGGGGGGGCTGGGGAGGCCGGGGCTGGGGGAGGCCGGGGCGGGGGGAGGCCGGGGCGGGGGGGGGGGGGGAGGCCGGGGCTGGGGGAGGCCGGGGGGGGGGGAGGGAGGGGGGAGGCCTTGGGCGGAGGCCGGCCTCCGGACGGGGCGTGGGGGAGGCCGGCCTCGGGAGGCGCGCTCGCTCGCCATCGTCCCCCCCAGCCCCCCGGGAAGGAGGCGGCAGCCGACCCCCCGCCCGTACCTGAAAGGACCCCACGACCAGCTCGAACACCATCTTCACCTCCGCCTTGAAGTTGTCCGGGAAGAAGGCGAACATGATGTAATGGACGCCGAAGAGCGGGATGAGCAGGAGCGTGGACTTGGCCAGCCGCCTGCGGGGGGGGGGGGGGGGTGAGCACGCGCCCGTGAGCGCGCGCCCGCGGGCGCCCCACAGGGACGACCAGGGGGGGACAGCGGGACAGACCCGGGTGAGCGACAGTCAGCTGCCAGTCCTGCACAGTGTCTGCCCTCCCCTCCTTGGAGGAGAAGCCGGTGAGGGGGACGCAGAGTCGTGTGGAACTGGGGGGGGGGTTCAGGGAATGGGGAAAGAACTAAGAGACCCCATCTCAACATACAGGTCGGCTGTGACAGTGTGGCCCTGTAATCCCAGCGGCGTGGGGGGGGGCAGGCAGGCAGGCAGATCATGGGCTAGCTTGGGGAAAAAATCAGATAAAAACAAGAGCAGCCTGACACGGGTGGCTCCTGCCTGTGGTCCCAGCTACTCAGGAGGCTGAGATCTGAGGATCGCGGTTCAAAGCCAGCCCAGGCAGGAAAGTCCGTGAGACTCTGATCTCCAATAAACCACCAGAAAACCGCAAGTGGTGCTGTGGCTCAAGTGGTAGAGCGCCCCGCCTTGAGCTGAAGAGCTGAGGGACAGCGCCCAGGCCCAGAGTTCCGAGTTCAAGCCCCACGACCGACAACAACAAAAAGCTAAGGAACAGGAACCAGGGTTCAAACTCCAGGACTGGCGCGTGCATGCACACACACACACTCACCCTATGTGAGAAAATAACCTAAAGCAAAAATGACTGGAGGTGTGGCTCAAGTGGTAGAGCACCTGCCTACTGTACAGTCCTGAATTCAGGCTCAGGTACTGTTTCCAATTTTTTTTTGTTCCAATCCTGAGGCTTGATCTCAGGGCCTGAGCGCCATGCCTGAGCTTTTTGCTCAAGGCTCAAAGCTAACCCTGTCTCCTGAGCTGGTGCTGAATTGGATCTAAGAGTCTCCCAGGCTGGCTTTGAACTGCAATCCTCAGACCTCAGCCTCCCAAGTGGCTAGGATGACAGGCGTGAGCCACTGACACTTGGCTATATTATTATCATTTTATATAGGATTTCAGTTACTGAGGAATAGTCTCAGGAAGCGAGATCTTTTGTTCACAGTCTAGATTTGGGTAAAGGTCCTTTGTCATGTTTTTGGTCAGGTGTGGGGCTTGAACCTAGGGCCTGGGTGCTGTCCGTGACCTTTTCTGCTCAAGGCTAGTGCTCTACCACTTCGATCCACGGCACCACTGCTGGTTTTCATCCGAGATGAGTCTCACGATCTTTCCTGCCCTGGGCTGGCTTTGAACTGCGGTCCTCTAGATCTCGGTTCCTGGAGTAGCTGGGATGGCAGGCGTGAGCCACGGGGCCCGGCTGCTGTGTTGACATGCTGGAATGAGTGGCCAAACTTGCCGTGCTCTGGGTTAGTTTCTGGTGAGCCCTGTCTGCTTCTTTGGGAGGCTCTGGCTGGGAAGCCTGGCTCCCAGGATCCGTAGCTCTGCCCACCCCCCCAGGACGGAGCCCACGCACCCCCTAAGGCTAGGCTGGCAGATGGAGGCATTTTTTTTTAAAGACAAGACCAAAAAAAAACAAAAACCACCCGTGGAAGGCTGGAGGGGGAACATCGTCCTTAGCTCCTGCTTAGAACCAGCTGCTCCCCATCCTGGACCAAACAGGACCCGGATGTGAGCGGATCCGATCCTGGTCCTCAGCCTCCAGCCCTGGGTGAGCCATTGGTGCTTTGGGGGGGGGGGAGAGAAAGTAGGCTCACTTTCTCCCCCTCCATCTTTACAGGAAAGAGAGTCTTGCCCACACACGCTTGGCCGGCGGGTGGGGAGAGTGGGGGGGGCGGGGAGAAAAATCTGTCACACCACAAATGTGAATCTGAAATCTCATTAGAAAGAACCACACGGCTCCAAAATAGAACCCGAAATCTGCCAGCTCGTGACATCGTGCAGGGAAATCTTGGAACCCTAGCCTAGCCTGGCCCCGCCAGGAGAGGAAGCCAGAGGGAGAACGTTCGAGAACATTCTAGAACATTCCCGTGAGATTGCTAAGTTTTAGCTGGTCTGTGCCCCCACTCACAGGTTCATGGGGGAAGGTTCCTGTTGGTAGACACACTCAGGAATCCTCATTCCGTTTATGTATCATTATTATTATTATTATTACTACCAGTCCTGGGGCTCGAACTCAGGGCTTGGGCGCTGTCCCTCAGCTCCTGCCCTAAGGCTACAGCTCCACCACTTGGAGCCATAGCTCCACTTCTAGTTTTCAGGAGACAAGAGTCTCACGGGGACGTTCCTGCCCGGGCTGGCCTCGAACTGCGATCCTCTAGATCTCAGCCTCCCGAGTAGCTGGGATGACAGGCGTGAGCACCGGCGCCCGGTCATCTCTGACCCCTTCGAGTTCCCTGGCCAGGGAGCCTGAGGAGGTGGAGAGCTAGGGGGTGGAGGTGGAGTTCTTTGGGGGGGGACCAAGGCACAGGGTGACACTCACGAGTATGGGCTGCTGTCGTTCTTTCCAATGTCCGGTGGCCGCAGTTTCTGAACCAGGATCCGGATGATACAGATGAACAGGATGAAGTTCACCTGGTGGGTGGGGAAAGACAGGAGGGGTCCCCCCCCAAAAAAATGATCACTCAGAGAAGGGGAGATGGGGGCGTCCAGTCTCTGGCTGCTGGCAGCCTGTTTTCTTCCCCTCTGTATTACTTTTTATTTTTTTAAGTTGGCCGTGGGGCTTGAACTCGGGGCCTGGGCGCTGTCCCTCAGCGCTTCAGCGCAAGGCTGGCGCTCTACCACTTGAGCCACAGCGCCGCTTCCGGTTTTTCTGAGTGTTTTATTGGAGATCAGAGTCTCAGGGATGTTCCTGCCCGGGCTGGCTTTGAACCGCGATCCTCAGATCTCAGCCTCCTGATTATCTGGGATGGCAGGCGTGAGCACCGGCACCCCGGCTTGTGCATTACAGGATGACACCCACGTCCCCGGGAAAGGCCGTGGATGGACCATCCACGCTGTGGACCGGAATTTCCTGTGGGCCCTGCGCTTAGCCATCTCCCCATGCTCTGGGCCTCAGTTTCCTCTGACCTCTTCCGGTCCACGTGGCGGGCGGCAGTCTTACCAGGATCGAAGTGAGGATGGGGGCTTTGATGATCCACCAGAGGGAGGAGTTAATGGTGTCCCAGCACCTGCCGGGGGGGGGGGGGGGTAAGGAGAGAATGAGATGATCCTCCTCCTGCCCCCCCCCAAATAAACCCCTCCCAGCTGGTCCCAACCGTAGCCCGCCAGTCCTTAAATGACCGGATCCTCAATTCCAGATTGTTCCCTTATCACCCTCGTCTAGCTACATTTGCACATACAGCCATCTGTCTGCTGAGGATGCTTAAGTTTGGTGGGGGGGGGGCATTATTTCCTTCCCCGGGGGTTGTACCTGGGGGGACCGGAAGTCAGGTGACACTCACCCATGGTCCTCATAGTGGATCCGAATGATGGTCCAGACCATGATGAAGGTGCTGGGTACGCCTGTCAGGGCCAAAGGTGGGGGGGGGGGGAAAGAGGGGGGAGGCGTGGGGGGAGGACGTGGTAAGCACAGGAAAACGGGAAGGAGACCCAAGCAAGAGGTTTAGAAGAGACAGACAAAAGGAGACAGGAGGACAAACATTCCCGTGGCCACTTAGGGTCTCTTGTAAGAAGGGCGCAGTGTTGCTGGGCGCTGGAGGCTCACCCCTGTCATCCCAGCTACTCAGGAGGCTGCGATCTAGAGGATCGCCATCCAAGGCCAGCCCCGTGAGACTCTCAGCTCCGATGACCCACTCAAAAACCGAAGTGGCGCCGTGGCTCAGGCGGTAGAGCGCCAGCCTTGAGCACAGAGAGGCTCAGGGACAGCGTCCACGCCCCGAGTTCAAGCCCCACAACCGACAGAAACCAAGAAAAGCATTGTGGCCTGGTTTGATGATGCCCTCCTCCCGATGAACTCGAACTCCCCCCCCACACCTGTCCCCCCCAGCTCCGCCCCAGCCTGGGGGGGCGCCCCTCGCACCGTACCCCAGCCAATGATAATGTAACCCCAGAAGTACTTCCGCTCGGAGAAGAAGGAGACGGCGAGCAGGGTGTGCAGATAGAGACCTTCCACCAGCAGCCAGAAGAAGTTAGCCATGACACAGTACTGGAAAAATACCACTGCTGCCTTACAGCCCACCTGCCGGGGGACGGGGGAGAGGAAGGAGAGGAAGAAGAGGCTTGAACTCAGGGCTCCAGGCTGGCACTCTACTGCTTGGGCCACCCCTCCGCTCCTGGTAGTTTCCTGCCTGGGGTTGGCTTTGGGAACCTCGATCCTCCGGATCTCAGCCTCCTGAGTAGCTAGGATGACAGGTGTGAGCCACCAGCGCCCTGGCCTTTCTTGGAAGATCTTCTGAGTCCTCTGCCTCCCTTTCCAGACAAAGGATCTCATGTTCAGACCCAAGCTACGTATGCCTTGGGGTCAGGGCATAGAGCCACCTCGACCAGGAAGCCGTCTGCCTCCCACTTCCCCTGTACCCACAGCGAAAGCTCCCCACCCTTCCTTCCTGCGCCCTGAGATTGGAGATAGCTCCAGACCACGGGGTCCCTGCCCTGTACAGGGTTGAAAAACTTCCTTCATCAATGGGGGCAGCCACTCAAGCCGGTGCCCGGTGGCTCACGCCTGTCATCCCAGCTACTCAGGAGGCTGAGATCCGAAGGATCGTGGTTCAAAACCAGCCTGTGGGCAGGAATGTCCGTGAGACTTCGATCTCCGATGAGCCACCAGAAAACCAGAAGTGGCGCCATATCTGTGGCTCAAGTGGTAGAGCGCCAGCCTTGAGCTGAAGAGCTCAGGGGCAGCTCAGGCCCTGAGTTCGAACCCCAGGACTGTCACACACACAAGAAGAGATGGGGGGGGGAATAAAGGAGGTGCCAAGGTTGGGGGGGGGTCTTTACCGAGCCTTCAGAGCAGTGATCCGACTCCCCGCTGTGGAAGAGCGCCAGATCTTTGATGAAGACAGCGGCCGCTCTCAGGATGAAGGACACGAAGAGGTGCATGTGGATGTAATTCCGGGTGCAGTGCAGTTTTCTGCATTGGTGGGGTTGGGGGCAGCAGGTGGATCTTATACTCAGAAGGCATCTTAGGTCCCGCCCCCCTAACCTCACCCCAGCCAATAGGAAGCCGGACATCCCAGCTCCCACTACCACCCCTCCCCTGGACACCAATGGGGCCTTCAGTTTTGGGGGGTGGCTGGCTTGTGTGGGGGGGGAGGATGCTGATCCTCACCTGAACAGGGTCAGGATGGTCATGGCCACCAGGAGGGTCGCCAGGGACAGGCTGTAGCCGATGGTGTAGCCGGTCTTCACCGAGTGGTAGAACATGGTTTGTTGCTGCTGGGGGGGGGGAGGTGAAGGGCTGGGGTGGGGTCGGCCCTGGGGTGGGGTCGGCCCTGGGGCGGGGTCGGCCCTGGGGCGGGGTCGGCCCTGGGGTGGGGTCGGCCCTGGGGCTAGGGCTGGGGGGGGGGTCACACGGGCTTCCCTTTTCATCTAGGCCGGCCTCGAACCGTGATCCTCGGGCCTCAGCCTCCTCCTGAGTAGCTAGGATGACCTGGTGCCCACCTGGTCTTTCTGTGCCAGTCCCGGGACTCGAACTCACGGCCTGGGGCGCTGCCCCAGTGCCGCTTCTGGCTTTTTGTTGGAGATGGAGAGTCTCCAGGGGGAGAGGGGGGGGTGCTGGGAAGCTGGCTCAGGGGTGGAGGGCTCGCCCAGCAGGGCTGAAGCCCTGGGTTCGAGTCCCCAGCACCACAGGCACAGCACGAGCCAGCAGTGGCGCTGTGGGGAGAACGGGGAGGCTCCCGGGAGCCAGCGGCGCGGGGAGGCTGCGATCCGGAGGATCGCGGTTCGAGGCCCGCCAGCGGGCCGGAAGTGGCGCCATCCCGGGCCCGGGGTGCTCCAGGGCGGCCAGGGCCCGGCGGGGAGCGCGCACCTCGTCCAGGCTCGCTGCTTTGTCGTCCAGGCCGCAGGCCAGCGGGTAGGGGCCGGGCTCCAGCGCCGTCCAGCCTCCGTCCTCCGTGCAGCTGCGGCTCACGTTGCGACCTGCGGGGGGGACAGCCGCCAGGGCCCGAGCCCCAGGCTCAGGCCGGACGTAGGCCGCCCGCGCCCGCGCTGTCGGCACTGCGCACGCGCTGGGCAGGAGTCGGGCAGCGCCACCACGCATGCGCTGGGGAGGAAACATGCCTTTGGGGGTAAGTCCTAGCTCTGTACCACGCATGCGCCGGGCGGGAAACACGGTTATGGGTCTTCCTAGCCCTGTACTGCGCATGCGCCGAGCATGAAATGTGGTGTTTGGTATTCCAAGCTCTGTACCAAGCATGCGCTCGTCAGGAAACCAGGCTTTGGGTAGCCCTAGCTCTGTACTGCGCATGCGCCTGGCATAGCTTTGGGTATTCCCAGCTCTGTACTGCGCATGCGCCGGTCAGGAGCCATGGGTATGCCTGGCTCTGTACTGTGCATGTGCCAAGCAGTACTGCGCATGCGCCGAACATGAAACGTGGTTTTTTTTTTTTTTTTGTATATGCCGGACTCTGTACCACGCATGCGCTCGTCAGGAAACCAGGCTTTGGGTAGGCCTAGCCCTGTACTGCGCATGCGCCTGGCATAGCGCTGGGTATTCCCAGCTCTGTACTGCGCGTGCGCCGGCCAGGAGCCGTGGGTATGCCTGGCTCTGAACTGTGCATGTGCCAAGCAGGAAATCCGTGGCTTTGCGTAGGCCTAGCTCTGTACTGCGCATGCGCGAACATAAAACGTGGTTTTGTGTATGCCGAACTCTGTACCGCGCATGCGCTCGTCAAGAAACCAGGCTTTGGGTAGGCCTACTTCGCATGCGCAGTACCTGCGCTGAGCGGGTGACGTGCCTTTGGGTATTCCTAGCCTCTGTACTGTGCATGCGCTGTGCAGGAAACATGAGTTTTTGGGTATTTCCAAGCTCTGTACCACGCATGAGCCAGGCAGGAACCATGGCTTTGGGGATGCCTAGCTCTGTACTGCGCATGCGCCGGGCACGGCTTTGGGGGATGCCTAGCTCTGTACTGCGCATGCGCCGGGCACGGCATTGGGGGACGCTAGCTCTGTACTGCGCATGCGCCGGGCACGGCTTTGGGGGATGCCTAGCTCTGTACTGCGCATGCGCCGGGCACGGCTTTGAGGGATGCCTTGCTCTGCTACCAGCCAGGCGTAATGTAAACTCGAATTCTTTATTATTATCATCATCATCACTATTGTTATTACTATTGTTTAATTTTTCACTCTTTTGGTACCCCCAGGGACAGCGCCCAGGCCGTGAGTTCAAGCCCCAGGTCTGGCAAATATACATACATGCATGCATGCATACATGCATGCATATCTATAGCTATAGATATAGATATATATATGACTTTCTTAGCCGGGCTGGCTTTGAACCACGCCCCTCCGACCTTGGCCTCCTCAGTTGCTAAGGTGACCGACCCGTGACAGCCATAGTGCCAAGTTAGGTACAATATCATTTTGGGGGGGGGTGGTCCTGGGGCTTGAACTCAGGACCCAAGGGTCCTGCCTGAGCTCTTTCACTCAAGGCTGGTGCTCTACCACTTGAACCACAGCTCCGCTTCCTGATGGTTTTGCTTTTGGTATCTGTGTCTCTCAGTGTCTGTCTCTGTGTGTCTGTGTCTGTGTGTCTGTCTCTCTCGGTGTCTGTCTCTCTGTCCTTCTGTCTCTGTCTCTTAGTCTCTGTAGATCTGTCTGTCGGTCTCCATGTCTGTCTCTCTCTGTGTCCATCTGTCTCTCTGTCCGTCTGCATCTGGCTCACTCTGTCTCTGTGTCTGTCTCTCTATGTCTCTGTGTCTGTCTCTCTGTGTCTCTGTGTCTGTCTGTCTCTCTCTCTCTGTGACTCACAGGGCCTCAGAAGGTCATGGGGCGCAGGTGGGTGAAGCTCCTGGGAGGTGGGGGGGGTGGGGAGGCGCAGGGGCGGGGCCTCGGCATCCTAGCCCCGCCCCACCCATCAATCACGTTATCAATTGCTGAGCAAATACTGAGCGAGGCCTTTCCCACGCGCCTTATCTCTGTGTGAACAGAGAATCAAAACCCCATGTGCGTCCACCCGAGGCCTGTCACCCCTGTCACTGCCACGGGCTGCCTCCTCTCCCAGCCCACGCCCCACACCTGCAGCCCCCCTCCCCAGGACCCCCACAATCCTGTCTCTTTCTTTTCCTGGTCAGTCGTGGGGCTCGAACTCAGGGCCTGGGTGCTGTCCCTGAGCTCTTCCATCATGGCGCCACTTCCAGTTTCCTGGTGTTTCCTTGGAGGTCAGAGTCTCACAGACTTTCCTGCCCCAGGGCTGGCCTCGAACCGCGATCCTCAGGATCTCAACCTCCAGCACCCCCCACGCCCACCCCAGGCTCTTACCTTGAATCGGGGAGAAGAGTTTGAAGATAAGGGGGCAGGCCAAAACCACCGACTGACCCCGAGGGGTGGCCGGCCAGCAGGTCAGATTGTCCCACATCTTGCCACAGCCTGTGGATCGGGAGACAGACAGACAGACAGACACACTCAAGCCAGTCTGTAGCCCATTTTCTTCCTTTCCTCCTCCTCCTGTCAGTAGGTCCCGCCTACTCCCCAAGAACCCAAGGCATCTGATAGGTAGGCACTGGGAATGACGGACAGGTGTCCAATGATGAGCGACCTTACATTCTACTAGGGGCGGTTGTCCTTGTACTTGAACTCAG
The DNA here is from genome assembly GCF_019054845.1 of Dipodomys spectabilis. Classification (NCBI taxonomy): domain Eukaryota; kingdom Metazoa; phylum Chordata; class Mammalia; order Rodentia; family Heteromyidae; genus Dipodomys; species Dipodomys spectabilis. The sequence continues at coordinate 74,547 of NW_024871443.1, forward strand.
GGCCTGGGCCTAGTCCCTGAGCTTTTGTGCTCCAGGCCTGTGCTCTACCATCTGAGCCACAGCTCCACCCGGGCTCTTTTTGGGGTTAGTTCTTTGCAGATCAGAGTCTCATGGACTATTCCTTCCTCCCGGGGTTGGCCTCGAACCACGATCCTCCAGATCTCAGCCTCCCTGAGTAGCTGGGATGACAGGCGTGAGCCGCCGGAGCCCAGCTAAGAAAACCCATTTTATTTTACTTACAATGATCAGAACCTAGACACTGGTGAGCACCCCAAAGAACCGGAGGGGGGAGAGAGTACGAAAAAACAAAAACAGAAATGGGAAGACAAACCGTGCGTGCTTTTTTGCTGGCTGGTTCAGAACTTTTCGGGAAGAATTGCTCCAAGTGTGGGAGATTCAAGTTGCCCACAGGGATCTGATCCAGTGATTCAGCACCTCTGTGTGTGTGTGTGTGTGTGTGTGTGTGTGTGTGTGTAACTCACCGTCTGCGCCTCTCCCGTTCCCAGCATTTATATTTATAGACACAACCTTCAGACTCTGAGACTTCTTATCGTCCCGTGAGATCACGCCTGAACTTGTACCCGGTGTTTTACAACCAATCACTTCCCATCTGAGGTGACCTGCACCTGGAGAGCTGACACACCCTCTGTTCACACCTACGGACACACCACGTGGGGCCTCTCTGTTTTACGATCGGTGGGACCACAAGACATTTCCATGGTCGAATTATTTGCCACAGAATCCCCAGCAAGCAAGCAGCAGGGGATATTTGTGGTTTGATTGCTTTTTGGGGCCAGTCCTTGGATTCGAACTCAGGGCCTGGGTGCTGTCCCTGAGCTTTGGTGCTCAAATCTAGTGCTCTACTAATGAAGCCACAGCTCCACTTCCAGCTTTTTTTTGGGGGGGGGGGTGGTGGTTCATCGAAGAGAAGAGTCTCACAGACTTTCCTGTCCGGGTTGGCCTCGAACTGCGATCCTCGGGCCTCAGCCTCCTGAGGAGCTGGGATGACAGGTGTGAGCCGCTACAGTTCTCCAGGTACCCCCTCCCAAGGCCCCCCAGAGGACTATATGTGTGTTCTGGTCCAGAAAACCAGAAGTGGCGCTGTGGCTCACGTGGTAGAGCACCAGCCTTGAGCTGAAGAGCTGAGGGGCAGCGCCCAGGCCCCGAGTTCAAGCCCCACGACCGACTAAAATAAATCAATGACTGAATCCACCAGTAGACAATGCTGATTTTAAAGACATGTGGTTCGGGCCTGGCATAGTGACAAAGCACACTGGAGCCATCTACTGTGTTGGCCCAGGGCCGTGTGCAAAACTGGCAGGCAAACAGGGAAGTCCCTCGCTCAGTATTTCCGGCAGCGGCGGCGGTGGGTAGAGATGGAAGTGCATAGAGCTCCGTTCATGGTCCCGTCCTCCCCCAGACAGCCAGACCGATGGGTGGGGTTATGTCATGGCATGCACCCTGCAGGAGGAGTGTGTGGGGGGTGGGGGATAAGGGTAAGGACTCTTCCAGAACCTTCCAGAACCTTCCCCTGAGGGAGGTATTTCATGGCTACCCAGCCGCCATAGATTCATTCCGTAACCGAATCCTGGAGCCAAAGTCAACTCCAGACTTGGGCCAAGACCCAGTCCAGCTGGCCTGATTACCTCCTCCCCCCCCCATACCTCCCAACTGGGGTTCAGCTCTGTGACTCTCAAGGCAGAAGTAGGGTGCCATGGGGGATGGGCATGGGGGTGGCAGGGATGGAAATCTTGTTTGTCTGTCGGTGGTGGGGCTTGAACTCGGGGCCTGGGCGCTGTCCCTCAGGCTCTTGGGCTCCAGGCCGGCGCTCTACCCCTTGAGCCACAGCGCCACTTCCGGTGTTCAGAGTGGTTCACTGGAGAGAAGAATCTCACGGACTTTCCCCCACGCCCTGGGGCTGGCTTGGAACCACGATCCTCCGGATCTCAGTCTCCTGAGTAGCTGGGATGACAGGCGTGAGCCCCCAGCCCGAGTCCCCCTGAAAGGTCTCACCTGTGGTCTCGTTCTCCAGCTGGGCCTCTTCCAGACACTGCCTCTGCTGCTCCTCGATCATCTGCAAGTAGTCACATTCCTGCTGCGGCCGGGCCCCCTGGCCGCCCTGGATGGGAGGGGGAGGGTAAGAGGGTCACATCGAGTAAGACAGCCATCAGGCCGGGTACCTGGGCTCCCGCCTGTCATCCTAGCTCCCCAGGAGGCTGAGATCCGGAGGATCGCGGTTCTGAGCCAGGCAAGCACAATGAAAACCACAAAAAGCCAGAAGTGGCTCCATCATGGTTTTGGAGTTGGTAGAGACAACGCGGGGCCCTAAGATCAAGCCCTAGAACTAGCATATTTAAAAATAAAAGGGGGGAGAGGGAGAAACTGAGGTCACGCAGCGGATGATCATTCCAAGACAGGTCAATGTTCCCTCAGACCATCCTCCCCCCACCCCCAACCATTATCTGTCTAGTTCTGTAGATCAGCCTCCGGACATCTGGTCAACCTCAGATAGCCGTGGAGGTCCGGTCAGCCTGCTTTGCTATCAGGGAGAAATAGGGACCTTCCTCTTCCTCTCATCTCCTCCTTCTAAACATTCTCCTTATCCCTCCGGATTCCAGAGATCACAGAAGGGACCAAAGAGTAAATAAAATAACATTGGAAAATCGCCCGGTCAAATACAGGCCTGGTTTATTATCAAGCCAGAAAAAGATGATGAGGGAGAACATTCTAGAAAACCAAGAGACAGGGTGAGAAAAGCCCAGGAGACGGACCGTCACCTCTCCTGACTGAAGCACCCAAGAAGCCGGAAGTGGAGCTCTGGCTCAAGTGGTCGAATGCCAGCTTTCTTGCTCCAGGACCAGAAACCAAAGGCCCTGAGTTCAAGTCTCAGGACTGGCATATTAATAATAATAATAATAAAGTGGGGTTTTTACAGGACTCTGTTTGCAAACACAGGGTCTGTGGTTGGGGGCTGGGATTCGAGCTGTTGATGAGGAGTTAGGTGGCAGCGAAGCTAGGTTGATGGCAGCTAGTCCTTGGTGAATTCCTCTTTTGCTTTGGTGAACGCTCAGCAGGAAGAACTGGTTTTGAAGTTAGATAACAGGAGGGACTTCCTTAAAGGCAGAAATCCCCTATCTCCAGCAGGGTCACAGGTAGGCAGATGCTGGTGGCTCACACCTGTCATCCCAGCTACTCAGGAGGCTGAGATCCAGAGGATCACGGTTCCAAGCCATCCGTGAGCAGGAAAGTCCACACACACACACACACACACACACACACACACACACACAGCCAGAAGTAGCGCTGTGGCTCACATAAAAGCTCAGGGACAGCTCAGTTTGAGCCCCAGGATGGACACACATAAAACCCAAGAAAAGTTGACATGTAAAACTGGCTGGGCCCCACAGAACCCAATCAGATTCACAGCCAAAGACAGCACCTGACACGGACAGGCAAGAAGCTTCTAGCATAAGCACATCGCCCGCTCAGATCCACATTCTCCATGGGGTCCTTATCACACGTAGCTGGAAAGTATTTGAATGTTAGGTATGAAGGAAAGTAATATGCAAACGTTTTGTTTTGTTTCATCGATCGTGGGGCTTGAACTCAGGGCCTGGGCGCTGTCCCTGAGCTGCTTCAGCTCCATAGATAGATAGATAGATAGATAGATAGATAGATAGATAGATAGATAGATAGAAAGATAGATAGATAGATAGATAGAAAGATAGATAGATAGAAAGATAGAAAGAAAGAAAAATAGATAGATAGATAGAAAGAAAGAAAGATAGAAAGAAAGATAGATAGAAAGATAGATAGAAAGATAGATAGAGTGAAAGATAGATAGATAGAAAGAAAGATAGATAGGTAGATAGATAGATAGATAGATAGATAGATAGATAGATAGATAGATAGAAAGATAGATAGAAAGAAAGATAGATAGATAGATAGAAAGATAGATAGAAAGATAGATAGATAGATAGATAGAAAGAAAGAAAGATAGATAGGTAGATAGATAGATAGATAGATAGAAAGATAGATAGATAGAAAGAAAGATAGATAGATAGATAGATAGAAAGAAAGAAAGATAGATAGATAGATAGAAAGATAGATAGAAAGGTAGATAGATAGATAGATAGATAGAAAGGTAGATAGATAGAAAGGTAGACAGAAAGGTAGATAGATAGATAGAAAGATAGATAGATAGATAGAAAGATAGATAGATAGAAAGATAGATTGAAAGATAAAAAGATAGATAGATTGATTGAAATAAAGATAGATAGATTGAAAGATAAAAAGATAGATAGATTGATTGAAAGAAAGATAGATAGATAGAAAGAAAGATAGATAGAAAGATAGATTGAAAGATAAAAAGATAGATAGATAGATAGATAGAAAGATAGATAGAAAGAAAGATAGAAAGATAGATTGAAAGATAAAAAGGTAGATAGGTAGATTGAAAGAAAGATAGATAGATAGAAAGATAGAGTGAAAGATAGATAGAAAGAAAGAAAAATAGATAGATAGATAGAAAGATAGATAGAAAGAAAGAAAAATAGATAGATAGATAGAAAGATAGATAGAAAGATAGATTGAAAGATAGATAGATAGAAAGAAAGAAAGAAAAATAGATGATAGACAGACAGACAGACAGACAGACAGACAGATAGATAGATGGCGCCACTTCTGGTTTTCTGGTGGTTCATGGGAGATAAGAGTCTCATAGACTTTCCTCCCTCCCCTCCTCCCCCTACCCCCAGGGCTGGCCTCCAACCTCGATCCTCTAGATCTCAGCCTCCTGAGTAGCTGGGATGCCAGGCGTGAGCCCCCAGCCCCCACCCAGCTTTCCATCTGTGTTTGTATTTTAGATCCGGCAATCGTATTGTTTAGATAGGGAAATACTCTGGGGTTTTAGGCTGGGTCTGGGAAGAATCGGGGCGGTGGGGGGGGGGGGTGGGTAGGTCAGGATGTTTCTAAATCAGCAACCAAAGGGCAAGGAAGGGAAAAGGAAACGAGGCAAAGATTCACTGGGGCGTGGTGACCACTGTCACGATTGCGGGGAAAATGAGGATCTGTGGATGTGTGCTGTGCTCTTCTTCCTCTGGGAGGAAAGCACACACGAACAGGTGCAGGTCCTAGGCCCAGACACACACACACACACACACACACACACACACACAAAGGTTGGGGATGGGGGGGAATCACACGAATAGTGGAGAGATTCTTTTCTTCTTCCTCCCTCTTAAGAACAGTGGCTCACGTCTGTCATCCTAGCTACCCAGGAGGCTGAGATCCAGAGGATCGCGGTTCCCAGCCAGCCCTGGGGCAGGAAAGTCCGTGAGACTCTGATCTCCAGTAAACCAGCAAAAAACTGGAAGTGGAGGTGTGGCTCAAGTGGTAGAGCACCAGTGGAGGGAAGAAAAACCAACAACTGAGGGACAGTACCTAGGTCGTGAGTTCAGGTCTTAGTACAGGGACTGGAGAAAGGGGGTAAGCAGGAGGGAAGGGAGAGGCAGGGCTGAGCGTGGCTAGGGTACGTGGTAGAATTGCTGCCTGTTGCAATTTTTCTGGGTGCAGTGAAAAGTCTTGCTTTCTTTCTGTGGGTCGTGGGACTCGAACTCAGGGCCTGGGCGCCGTCCCCGAGCTGCTTTTGCTCAAGGCGAGCGCTCTACCACTTGAGCCACGGCACCACCTCTGGTCTTTATTTTCTGGTGGTTTCTTCAGACAAAAGAGTCGCACAGACTTTCCTGCCCCCTCCCCCCCACGAGGCTGGCCTCCAACTTCGATCCTCCAGATCTCAGCCTCCTGAGTAGCTGGGATGCCAGGCGAGAGCCACTAACTCCCGGCTCCCGCCTCGTTCCTCTTTTGAGATGAGCAACCCAAGAGACCTCCAAAAGAGAAAAGAGAGATTCTCCCCCCCCCCCCGGGGGGGGGGTAGCTGGGCAGTACCCCCAACTCCGGGTTCCTTCCTAAGACATTCTTCCCCCAGATTTCAGTGACAGGGTACAATATTCCCCCACCCCGGGGGGGGGGGGGGAGGCAGGCCGACATGGGATTGTCAGTCCCCTAGGTTGGAAGATGCCCCCTCCAGGAAGCCTTCCCTGATTTTTTTTTTTCTTCTTCTCAATCTCTCTCCCTGAAGCAAAGGAGACTCTTGTTCCTGGCTGTAGTGTATTCCCTGGACTGAGATTCTTTCCCAGTTGCTTTGTGGTTCCATTCACCCCCCCCACCCCCCCCCCACCCCCACCCCCAGGTCTGCCTGGTACTAGGCATTTTTTGCTTGCTGTGGGTGGGGTGGGGAGGGAGAGAGAGGGAGGAAGGGAGGGAGGGGAGGGGCAGAAGGAAGAAAGAAGTGCAGATGGAACTGGAGGAAAACTTCCTCCTCTGACACACACTGGAGTTTTTCTTTCCTTTCCCCCCCCCCCTCAGTTTTTATTTTTTTATGTCTCTGTGAAGAAAGATTCCCCCCCCCTCTGGCTTTGGACAGGCACCATAAACAGGGCGATAAAGACTCCAGGGTGTTCAACTTGAACTTTGCAGCCGCTGTTTTATGACTTTGATAACGTCTGTCCCGTCCACACACACACACACACACACACACACTACCCCCTACCCCTGTCCCTGAATGCACCCCGATCTGGATTCCACCCTCATTCCATCCCTCCCCCCTTGGCCTGCCAGTCTAGCTAGCCAGCCCAGGGTGAGGAGATGGATGGACAGGAGGAAAAAGGTGGAGAGGAGGCTGGGTCGGGTGGGAAGCAAACCCTGGCTGGCTGCCTGGAGGAGGAGTTTCCAGGTGACTCAAAGGTGTGGGGGGAAAAAAAAGACAAGACAGGCAATGGGGGGGGGCAGGTTTTGGGGGGTGGGCTGGGTGGTTACAGGAGACAGACAGAGGCGCATGGAGGCCTGGTCTGCCAGGGGCTGAGCCTGGCTCAGGGTCAGGAGGAAATGGGGGAGCGGAGGCTGGTGCAAAGATCCTGGGGCTCGTGGGCACACTTGATTCTGTGTGTGTGTGTGTGTGTGAGACAGTACTAGGACTTGAACTCACGCCCCGGGCGCCTGTCCCTAATCCCCCCCTCATAACCCTCTTCCTCCCATCTGAACAGCTCATCCCCCCCCCAATCCACCCTACCCTCTTCTCCTCCATGCACCCTAGACAGCCACGACAAGGCCAACCGGGGAACCCCCCTGCATGCATCCCCAGGCCCCTGGCGGGGAGGGGGCTTCGGGGGACCCCCCTGCATGCATCCCAGGCCCCTGGCGGGGACGGGGCTCCGGGCCGCCCCAGGGCGAGGCCGGGGTGGGGGTGTCACCCGGAGCCCCCCTCGTTTCTGGGGGGGACGGGGAGGGCCCTGACCCCAGGTAGAGGGCAGAGGTGAGCAGAGGTGCGCGTGGGGACCCGGCACCCCGCCTTCCCCTCCCCCCTCCCCCCCGGGGCTGTCGGGGTGTGGGGTGCGGGGGGGGGGTGTCGGGGTGCGGGGGGGGGCAGCACTCACCGCGGGGCCCAGGGCCCAGGCCAGGGCCCCCGCCAGCGCCCACAGCCAGCGGGCGGGCGTCCGCATGGTGGTCCGGAGCCCGGCGGGGCGGCAGGGCGGGAGGGGGGACCCCACAACCCGACAGGGCGTCCGCGGCGGGCGGCGGCGCGGGCTGCGGGCGGCGGCGCCGGCTGCGGGCGCCGAGTGGCGGCCGGGCGGCCGGCGGCGCTGCGGGCGGGCGCGAGGGGCGGGGCCGGGGGCGGGGCCTGCCCGGCGCACGCTGGGGATAGGTGGGGAGCGGAGGAGGGCGTGTCCGCACCGGGGCGGGGCTGGCCCGACGGACGTCGCCGGGGACTGGGTGTGGGAGGGGCGAGGAGGATGGGTGTGTACGAAGGGGCGGGGCTTTGCCTGACGGACACTGAGGATAGGTGAGGAGTGGAGGGGGCGTGTCCGTAGAGGGGGCGGGGCTTGCAGGACGGAGGACAGGTCTAGGTGTGTGGAGAGTGCCCCGGGGGACGTGTCCGTGGAGGGGCGTGGGTGGGGATGGGTGGGGAGCGGAGGGGGCGTGTCCGGACGGGGGAGGGGCTTCTCTGACGGACAGCTGGTCCAGCCAATGGGACGGCGGAGGGCGGGGTTTCCCCCTAGCGCAGGTGTAAGGGGTGGGGCTGGGGCTGCCTCGCAGCCTAAGGTCTTCACTCTTGCAAATGGGGTGTCCCCGCCCTCCCAGAGCGGGGCGGGGCGCGGCGCGGTGAGAACCCTCGCTCCGCCCCACCAGCTCTAGACGGTGCGCGGGGCTCCCCGCGTCAGGTCGGGCGCGCGCTCCTCTTTGGACCACTTCCCCCCTTTTCCCTTCCCACACGCGTGCTTGCACACACATGCACGCTTGCACACACGCGTGTCTGCACACGCACGCACACTTGCACACACGCATACCTGCTCACGCTTGCACACACGCATGCCCGCACACGCATGCACGCTTGCACACACGCACGTCTGCACACGCACGCACACGGGCTTGCACGCGCACACGTCTGCACACACATGCGTACAGTGTTTGCACGCTCATTTATGCTTTGCACACTTGTGGGTGTGCACGCGTGCACGCTTCCACATGCATGCACACGGGCATGCTTGCACGCGTGCACATGCGCGTGTCTGCACACACGCACGGTTGCACGCACATGCACGGTTGCACGCCCTTGCACGCTTGCTTGCAGCGCGCACACTTGCACACCCGTGCCTGCTTGCACACCCAGGCCGGGGCGGGGTGCGGGGGACCTGTGTCTCGCACCCCTGGGGTCCTCGGGATCCCCAGGCGCGGCTGGGTGAGGCTCCAGCGTCCTCGCGTGGACAGCAGCGGGGTGCGGGGTCCCCCGGCTCGCTGCTGCTGCTGCTGCTGCTGCTGCTGCTGCTCAGTCTGGGGAGACTGAGGCCTGTCCCCTCCTGTCCCCCTCCCCCCCACGCTCAGAGGCCTGGTGATGGGAGACCCGGGGTGAGGGAGGGCGGGGAGGATGCATCAGAGAGAGAGAGAGAGAGAGAGGCCCAGATGTGTCCCCCCTTCCTTGTCTGGACTCAGTGCACACTATAAGGCCTGCCTTGTGATGGGGAGGGGTCTCCAACTCTCCCTCCCTCCCTCCCCCTCCCTCCCTCCCTCTCTCCCTCCCACCCTCTCTCTTTCAGGCTCACTCTTGTTGGGGTGAGCTCGAGGCAAATGAGGGATGAACTTTGTGACTTCTCTCCGAATGCTTGCTCACCTCTCGGTCCTCTCCTTCCTCTTTCTCATCCCTCCCCTCCCTCCCTCCCTCCTCTCTCTCCCTCTCTCCCTCCCTCCTTCTTCTCCTCCAGTGTAGGGGATCAAATGCCCGCTCATGCCTGTCCTCCCAGCTGCTGGGGAGGCTGAGATCCGGAGGATGGCGGTTCTAAGGTCAACCAGGCAGGAAAAGCCTGGGAGACTCTGTGTGTGTGTGTGTGTGTGTGTGTGTGTGTGTGTGTGTGTGTGATCTCCCATGAACCACCCAAAAGTAGGAATGGAGCGGTGGCTCAAAGGGGAAGAAATTCAGGGCTGGGAAGGTGGCTTAATGGTAGAGTGCTCGCCTAGCATGCATGAAGCCCTGGATTTGATTCCTCAGTACCACAGACACAGAAAAAGCTGGAAGTGGCGCTGTGGCTCAAGTGGTAGAGCGCTAGCCTTGAGCACAGAGAGGCTCAGGGACAGCGCCCAGGCCCTGAGTTCAAGCCCCAGGACTGGCAATGAATAAGCCTGGGCCTGGGCACTGTCCCTGAGCTCTTGAGCTCAAGGCTGGTGCTCTCCCACTTGAGCCACAGCGCCACTTCTGGTTTTCCCGTAGTTTCATTGGAGATCAGAGTCTCACAGACTTTCCTGTCCCAGGGCTGGCCTCGAGCCTCGATCCTCCGGATCTCAGCCTCCTGGGATGACAGGCAGGAGCCACTGGTGCCTGCCTGGTGCCTGGGGCTTTTAGAAGCTGTTCTTTCACTTAGGCTCAAATCTCCCTGATGGCTCCTCCATGAATTTACAGGGGCTGAAGCCAGCCAGGAGGTGGGAGGAGGGCGGGGGGGGGGGGGAAACTTGTCATCCCTCGTGAGTCTGCTGCTGTTACTCATTCTCCTGCCTCTTCCAGGTCCCAGCCACCTCCCAGCATCCTTTGCTCTGCCAGGCAGGTGCCCAGCCTGGGGCTGCAGAAATCAGGGCCTGGGCGCTGCTGCCCCTGGGCCTCTCTGTGCTCAAGGCTGGCGCTCTACCGCTTGAGCCACGGCGCCACTTCCGCTTTTCTGGTGGTTCATTGAAGAGAAGAGTCTCACGGACTTTCCTGCCCCAGCTGGCTTTGAACTGTGATCCTCAGATCTCAGCCTCCTGAGCAGCTAGGATGACAGGCGTGAGCCATGGATGCCTGGATCTTCCTCCTCTTCTCTTCTTTCTCCTCCTCGTCTTCCTCCTCCTTGTCTTCCTCCTTCTCTTCCTCCTCCTCTTCCTCCTCCTCTCCCTTCTCCTCTTCCTTCTCTTCTTCCTCCTCTTCCTCCTCCTCTTTTCCTCCTCTTCTCTTCCTCCTCCTCTTCCTCCTCCTCCTCTTCCTCCTCTTCCTCCTCCTCCTTCCCTCCTCCTCTTCCTCTTCCTCCTCCTCCTCTTCCTCCTCCTCCTTCCCTCCTCCTCCTCCTCTTCCTCCTCTTCTCTTCCTCCTCCTTCTCTTCCTCCTCTCCCTTCTCCTCTTCCTCTTCCTCCTCTTCTCTTCCTCTTCCTCCTCTTCTCTTCCTCCTTCTCCTCTTCCTCTTCCTCCTCCTCTTCCTCCTCCTCCTTCCCTCCTCCTCCTCCTCTTCCTCCTCTTCTTCCTCCTCCTTCTCTTCCTCCTCTCCCTTCTCCTCTTCCTCTTCCTCCTCTTCTCTTCCTCTTCCTCCTCTTCTCTTCCTCCTTCTCCTCTTCCTCTTCCTCCTCCTCTTCCTCCTCCTCCTTCCCTCCTCCTCCTCCTCTTCCTCCTCTTCTTCCTCCTCTCCCTTCTCTTCCTCTTCCTCCTCTTCTCTTCCTCCTTCTCCTCTTCCTCTTCCTCCTCCTCTTCCTCCTCCTCCTTCCCTCCTCCTCTTCCTCTTCCTCCTCCTCCTCTTCCTCCTCCTCCTTCCCTCCTCCTCCTCCTCTTCCTCCTCCTTCTCTTCCTCCTCTTCTTCCTCCTCTCCCTTCTCTTCCTCTTCCTCCTCTTCTCTTCCTCCTTCTCCTCTTCCTCTTCCTCCTCCTCTTCCTCCTCCTCCTTCCCTCCTCCTCCTCTTCCTCCTCCTCTTCTTCCTCCTCTCCCTTCTCTTCCTCTTCCTCCTCTTCTCTTCCTCCTTCTCCTCTTCCTCTTCCTCCTCCTCTTCCTCCTCCTCCTTCCCTCCTCCTCTTCCTCTTCCTCCTCCTCCTCTTCCTCCTCCTCCTTCCCTCCTCCTCCTCCTCTTCCTCCTCCTTCTCTTCCTCCTCTTCTTCCTCCTCTCCCTCCTCTTCCTCTTCCTCCTCTTCTCTTCCTCCTTCTCCTCTTCCTCCTCCTCTTCCTCCTCCTCCTTCTTCTCCGTGGATTTTTTAGGTTTCTTTTCCCACTTTTCTCGGGAGCTCAGCGAGGCTCCAATGGGGAGTCTCTAGCGCTCACCCCCTTGGGGAGGTTTGGGGGTGAGGAGGGGTGAGAGGAGGTCCCCTCCTGGGGAGCAGCAGGTCTGGGGGGTCAGGGGAGTGAGGAGGAGCTGGCCCGCCCTGGGCAGCGCGGGTCCTCCCTCCAGCCTCGCTTCCAGACAATTCCACACGACCGATTCCAGCCCCATCCCACCCCTGGCCCCCAGCCTGATCCACCCACACCCCGAGCCCGGCCACAGACCCCACAGACCCGCGTCCACCGCACCCTGACAGGCCCAGGCCACCACGCAGGGGTGAGGAAGTGAAGGCCAGGGTCCTGGGGCCGGGGGCACAGGGGAGGGAGGTCGAGGTCCACCTGCGCCTTCTCCCTCCCCTCCGTCCCCCCTCCTGGGTGCCGGGCCGGCCGCACCTGGGTGCGCATAGGCCTGGGTAAGCCCCCAAGGTCGCTGCCCTCCGGGCCTGGAGCTCGGAGCCCGGGGCCCCTGCGAGGACACTGCGTGGCTCTTCCCCCAAGACACCAGAGGCCAGCAGAGCCCAGACTCCTGGCTTTCTCCCAGGACGCCACTTCAGGTGTGTGTCATGCCGGGCCGGGTGTGGAGGGCACGCCTGTAATCCCAGCGGAGGGAGGAGAGTCTGTGCACAGACACCGCCCCCGCCCAGGTGGAAGCGTGAGACCAGGTCTGACAAAATAATAATAATAATAATAAAGGCCTGGGAATAGTTGTTCAAGTGGGTAGGGCCTGAGGCGAGGAATTCAATCCCTAGTGTGCATGGCGGGGGGAAGGGGAAGACAGACAGACAGAGAAGCAGATAGACAGGCAGACACAGAGACAGGCAGACAGACACAGAGACAGACTGACAAACAGACAGACAGAGACAGACAGACAGACAGACTCAGAGACAGACAAGCAGACAGAGAGACACGGAGACAGACAGGTAAACCGACAGACACAGAGACAGATAGGCAGACAGACAGACACAAACACAGACAGGCAGACAGACACAGACAGACACAGAGTCAGAGACAGACTGACAAGCAGGCAGACAGACAGACACAGAGATAGACTGACAAGCAGACAGACAGCCCCTGTCTTTAAGCTGGGCCCAGAAGAGAAAGATAATAATAATGATAATAACGATGACAACAACAACAACAACAATAATAATAATAAATAACCCTGGCTCCCTGCAGCCTGGGTGGATTCCATGATCACCTGGCGGAGGAGATGGAAGAGCCATGGCTCACGGCTGCCCCCTGCAGGTGCTGACTTTCATTTGTGAATTTCCATTTGAATCCGTCCAGTTTCCTTTATTGTTGTTTGACTGGTAACCCGAGGCGGGATTTGACCTTCACAGGTTGCCCGAACACATTCCCTTCTGCACACCGGTCCCCTCGGTCCTCTCCCCTACCTGTCATCCTGGCCACTCAGGAGGCTGAGATCTGGAGGATTGAGGTTCGAGGCCAGCCTAAGGCAAGGAAAGTCCCTGAGACTCTGATCTCCAAGGAACCACTTGGAAAAAGCCCCAAGTGGTGCCGTGGCTCAAGCGGTAGAGTGCCAGCCAGCCTTGAGCACAAAGAGGCTCGGGGAATTTTCCTGGTTCTGGGTAACAAGTTTAAGGTGGGACCCAGGTTGGAAAATAAAAAACAAAACTGGGTAGAAAAGAAGGAAAATGGGAATCACTTAGGTTTGGATGTCTCTAGAAGGCCTGCATTATTATTATTGTTAGATTATGCCAGTCCTGAGCCTTGAACTCAGGGCCTGGGCGCTGTCCCTGAGCTTCTTTGTGCTCAAGGCTGGCGCTCTACCACTTTGAGCCGTATATATAGGTAGATATGGCGCCACTTCCGGTTTCCTGGTGGCTCCTTGGAGATCAGAGTCTCACGGACTTTCCTACCTTAGACTGGCCTAGAACTGCGATCCTCCGGATCTCAGCCTCCTGAGGAGCTGAGCTGGGAGGCTGGGAGAGAGGCTGTACTGCACAGTACTGGTGGCTGGCTTTGGTTTTGAACCCTTCCAAGGGATCTGGTTTATCTCCCCCAGGATCCAACCAATCAAACAGCCTGGCAATGAATCCCAGACTTGGCCTAGGTCTAGATAGAAGAAACATGGCAGCCAGTCCGGCATCTCAGCTACTCAAGAGGTCTGAGATCGAGAGGATCGCAGTTCGAAGCCAGCCCCAGGGCATCCAACACCCAGAAACTCTCAACTCCAGTGAATTAGCAAAAGACAGGAAGTGAAGGTGTGGCTCAGGTGGTAGAGCACCAGCCGGGAATGAAAAAGCTAATGGAAAGAGAGGCCCAGGCCCTGAGTTCAAGTGTCCCCCACCCTGTTTGTGCTACAAAGCTAGGCGTTCTACCACTTGAGCCACAGCACCACCTCTGGCTTTTTTCTGAGTGGTTGAGCTGGAGATGAGAGTCTCGTGGACTTTTCCTGCCCAGGGCTGGCTTCGAACCACCATCCTCTAGATCTCAGCCTTACTGAGAGGAGCTGGTGTGCCATATAGCATCTCTGCCAGCAGGTGGCAGTGTTGCCACACCCGGAGGAGCCCAGGGACACCAGAGAACTTGGATAGCTGGGCTGGAAGGGTCTCAGGGGAAGGTAGTGTAGGGGTGCGGGGAGGGGTGTCTCAGGCTCAGGGGTCACAGGGTTAGCAAAGCTGGTGAGGGGGGGAGATTTCTCGTGACTTGTCTGCACCTTGCACTCCTGTGTCATCAGGTCTTTAAAAACATTGTTAGAATAAGCCAGGTGCTACTCGAGGAGGCTGAGATCTGGAGGATCACGGTTTGAGGCCAGCCCTGGGTGGGAAAGTCCGTGAGACTCTGATCTCCAATAGACCATCAGAAAACCAGAAGTGGCGCTGTGGCTCAAGCGGTAGAGCGCCAGCCTTGAGTGAAAGAGCTCCGGGACAGCGCCCAGGCCTTGAGTTCAAGCCCCAGGACTTGTGTGATCTTTGGTCATGTCTGTCTGTCTGCTTCTGATCTCTCTCCCCTATAGACTCTTTATTTTTTAATCTGCCAGTCCTGGGGCTTAAACTCAGGGCCTGGGCGTTGTCCCTGAGCTTCTTTGGCTCAAAGCTGGCACTTGACCACGTGAGCCACAGCGCCACCTCTGGATTTTTCTGTACATGTGGCACTGAAGAATCGAACCCGGGTCTTTCACGCATGCCAGGCGAGCGCTCTACCCACTGAGCCGCGTCCCCAGCCCCTTGGAAGTTATTTTTTTGCGCTTACAAAATGGAGCCTGGGTGCAGTGGGGCTGTGGGCCTCAATGGGCGCTGGAGGCAGGCTCAGGTCCTGAATTACATTGACCTCAAGTGACATCAGTTCTTCAGGTCCTGGGAATGAATGATTTCCATGTCTTTCTGAGTGTTCTGTCACGGGCCTTGTTATTGGATGTCTAGATGGTCTGTTCTATGACGGGCCTTGTTATTGGATGTATAGATGGTGTCTTCTGCTATAGGCCTTGTTGTTGGAAACCTGCAATAGACCTTGTTATTGGCTCTCTAGATGATGTATTCTGTAACGGGCCTTGTTATTGGTCTATTCTGTAATGGGTCTTGTCATTGGCTTTCTAGATGGTCTATTCTGTAACAGGCCTTGTTGGAGCTCTAGATGGTGTGTTCTCTAATAGACCTTGTTACTTGATCTCTAGATGGCCTATTCTGTAACAGGTCTTGTCATTGGCTCTCTAGGTGGTGTGTTCTGTTGGCTCTTTAGATGGTGTGTTCTGTAATGGGCTTGTCATTGGCTTTCTAGATGGTCTATTCTGTAATGGGCCTTATAATTGGTTCTCTAGATGATGTGTTCTGTAACGAGCCTTGTCATTGGCTTTCTAGATGGTCTATTCTGTAACAGGCCTTGTTGGAGCTCTAGATGGTGTGTTCTGTAACAGACCTTGTTACTTGATCTCTAGATGGTCTATTCTGTAACAGGCCTTGTAATTGGTTCTCTAGATGGTGTGTTCTGTAATGGGCCTTGTGGTTGGCTCTCTAGAAGGTGTGTTCTTTAACGGGCCTTATTGTTGGCTCTCTAGATGGTGTGTTCTGTCTCTAGATGATGTGACCTTGTCATTGGCTTTCTAGATGGTCTATTCTGTAACGGGCCTTATAATTGTTTCTCTAGATGATGTGTTCTGTAACGGGCCTTGTCGTTGGCTCTCTAGATGGTGTGTTCTGTAACAGACCTTGTTATTTGATCTCTAGATGGCCTATTCTGTAACAGGTCTTGTTATTGGCTCTCTAGATGGTGTGTTCTGTAACAGACCTTGTCATTGGCTGTCTAGATGGTGTGTTCTGTAACAGGACTTGTTGGAGCTCTAGAGGGTGTGTTCTGTAACAGACCTTGTTATTTGATCTCTAGATGATCTATTCTGAAACGGGCCTTGTAATTGGTTCTCTAGATGATGTGTTCTGTAACGGGCCTTGGCGTTGGCTCTCTAGATGGTGTGTTCTGTAATTTCAGCTCTCCAGGTTGTGCAATGAAGACGCTCCGGATGTGAGGCTCAGCATCTGAGTTTTCACACGGCGTCTGGAGAATCCAGACGGTCTTGCCATTTTAAGAATCCCCATTCTGAGAGTTCACGAAGTGTGGCACGAATAGCTTTTCCTGTCTTTCTATTTATGTTGTCTTTTTGCTTGGTGGACAGCGCACACCCTCCCGTGCTGGCTGGGCAATGACGTGTCTGGGTGACCCCCAGGCCTTAGCTCTTCGGGATGGGCCAAAGTACCCTTTGGGTTATCATTTCCTTGTCTCGATTCCAACACTTTCCCCCAGGGCTGATCGTTTCCTGATCATCCCAGCCCAGGGCAAACTGTTGACACCAAGATCATATTATAGTGTTCTGGCGGATATAGTAGCGGATGAGTAAACACGGGGCAGCCAGAAAGAGCTCTCCGCTTCCTGAATGTTTACAACCCCAGAATGCATGTGAAGTTTACACACATGGCCCTCTATCGCCCTGGCCCTGCGGTGTTGGCCGGGAGATGAGATCAGCCCTTTTGGGGGGTGTTGTAAAATAACTTTCCACCTCATTTCCCCTCCAAGCTGAACTTTGGAGCTTGATTAGGTTTCAAATCAGCCTAGCCTGCTTCCCCTTCTTTGTACCACCTCAAAGACCCTGATTCACAGGCCAGCCTTCCCAGCCTGAGGCTTCTGGGAGGCCAGGAATTAACCTGGGGTCTGGTGAAATACGCAGGTTGTGTGCTGGGGGCCTGTGGCTCACGCCTGTCATCCCAGCTACTCAGGAGGCTGAGATCTGGAGGATCACGGTTCCAAGCCACAGCCCTGGGCAGGAAAGGCCGCGAGACTCTTAGATCTCCAAACTACCACCAGAAAAGCCAGGAGTGGAAGTGTGGCTCAAGTGGTAGAGCGCCACCGTTGAGCAAAAAAGCCAAGCAAGAGTAGGAGGCCTTGAATTCAAGCCCCAGTATTGGTGTACACACACACACACACACACACACACACACACACACACACACACACACACACGGTGCACCTTTGAGAATGAGTGTCGCCAGGTACTGGTGGCTCACGCCTGTCATCCTAGCTACTCAGGAGGCTGAGATCTAGAGGATTGTGGTTCAAAGCCAGCCCAGGCAGGGAAGTCTGTGAGACTCATATCTTCAATAAACCACCTGAAAATAGGAAGTGGCGCTGTGGCTCAAGTGGTAGAGAGCTAGCCTTGAACCAAAGCAGCTCAGGGTCAGCCCTCAGGCCCTGAATTCAAGCCCCAAGATTGGCAAAAAGAAAAAGAACTACCAGGTCTGGGAAGGTGGCTCAGTGGTAGAGCACTTGCCTTGCATGCATGAGGCCCTGGGTTCGATTCCTCAGCACCACATAAACAGAAAAGGCTGGAAGTGGGGCTGTGGCTCAAGTGGTAGAGCGCTAGCCTTGAGCTGAAGAGCTGAGGGCAGTGCCCAGGCCCCACGACTGACAAAAAATAAGCTATCAATTAATGTGATTAATTAATGTGATTACCCAACCTTCCGTCCACCCATCCATCCATCCATCCACCCATCCATCCATCCATCCATCCATCCACCCACCCCCCCATCCATCCATCCATCCACTCACCCATCCATCCATCCATCCATCCACCCACCCATCCATCCATCCATCCATCCAACCATCCATCCATCCATCCATCCATCCATCCCCTTTGGGTGTTAGACCTCCTCAAGAGATGTCTTCATGAAATCCAAGTATATAGGGGTTCTTTCTCAGATAAATTCGTGTGCCTCCTTCTATAGTCTTCACCTCCCTTGGCCAACATAGGACACCCCTCAATCCCAGGTGCGCAGGGAGGGGCCAGTCCCCCGCTTCCCCCACTCCTGTAGCCCACCCCCAGCTCCCAGGCTGTCCGCCTTTCCCCCAACCCTGACATCCCCTCATGTACCTCGCTCTTCCTGAGCCCTCTTTGTGGGGTGAGGGGTCCCCACTGGGTTTTCTTATCCCGTCCTTTATGATGGGCAGCCGGCAGGCTGGGGCTGTGGATGGGTGTTTTTGTCTGGGTGTGTGGGTCGTGACGGGTCCCCTGCCTGCACCAGCCCCGCATTGCTCACCGCACAGCCTGACGTCTTTCTCTGTCCTTGCAAAGCATGCTGGGTAGCCGAGGGAGGCTTTGTCCCACACAGAGGTCACAAGAAAGTGGGGGGGGGGGTTCAATCAAAGCACCTCCACCCCTCACCCCTCCACGCCTTGATTGAGGCTGCGAAGAACACAGTTTGTAAAAAGTAATAGAGTTATTTATAAAAAATATACCCTTTAATTTAAAAATATTTAACAATTTAGAAGAATAAACACATAGTTATAAAAGCATGTGAACATATGTATTAAAATATGTAACTACACTTATAAGGATACATAAATGTAGATCAAAATTCATAAAGAATATTTATATGTAAATACATAATGTATATAAATAAGTATTTATAAACTTTAAAAATATATTTGTAATAATACATATGTATAAAATATTTAAGATATAAATATACTTATGAAATATATAAATATATCTTTACAAAATATTTAAACATGTCGTTATAAAATATATATAAATATCTTTATAATATATATAAATATATCTTTATAATATATATAAATATATCTATAAAATATATAAATATATCTTTATGATATATATCTTTATAATATATGTAAATATACTTTATTATATAAATATATCTTTATAATATATGTAAATATATCTTTATAATATATATAAATACATCTTTATAATATACGCAAATATATCTTTATAATATATGTAAATATATCTTTGCCCATCCAATGAGAGCCAGCCATGCCCTTCCACTTGAGCCACACCCCTCCTGATCTAGCCACGCCCCTGACTTGAGCCTTGCCAATACCATGGGAGCCACACCCTCCCCTCTTAAGCCCCTCCCCCTCTGCTTGAGCCCCTCCCCTCTGGCCGGAGCAACGCCCACCCCGTGGAAGCCACGCCCATGCCACCAATCCCCTCCCTTCCACCTGAGGAAGGCCCACCCCCCTGGGAACCACGCCCATCCAACTGCCTCTCCCCCTGCTCTGGCTCCTCCCCCCCGGCCAGGCCACGCCCATCGTCCTTAGCCCCTCCCTCTTGGGCCTTGCAGGTTCTTCTCCAGCCACTCTGCTCCCACTCGAGCCAAGCCAATCCCATGCAGGACACGCCCAGCAACTCAAGCCCCTCCCCCTTTAACAGCGCACGTTCTGACCGAGCCACACACTCTGTGTAAGCCACGCCCACCGCCGTAAGGCCACGCCCACTACAATAAGGCCACGCCCCTTCGACGGGAGCCCTCCTTGGCAACAGGCCATACTTGGCGTCTAGGCAGGACATGGAGGCCTCGGCTGGGACCTTCGCTGAGACCCCGGTGCGGCCGGGAAGAGGAGGGGCCTCGCTGAGAGCCCCACTCGGAGAGCACAGGACACAGCAAGCAAAGGAATAGTCATCCACCCACTGATCCATCTATCCACCCACTCATTAACCCACCTATCCACCCATCCACCCATCCATCCACCCACCCACCCATCCATCTATCCATCCATCCATCCATCCACTCAGCCACTTACTCATCCATCCACCCATCCATCCATTCATCCACCCACGCATCCAAGCACTCACCCATCCATCCATCCATCCATCCACCCATGCACCCACCCATCAATCCATCCACCAACCCAACCATCCATTGATACATGCACACTGCCGCCGATCCATCCATCCATCCATCCATCCATCCATCCTTCCACCCATCCATCAACATACCGATCCAACTATCCATCCACCCACTCACCTATCTATCCTTCCACCTACCCATCCATTCACCAACCCACTCATCCATCCATCATCCACCCATCATCCAACAATCCAACCATCCTTCCAACCATCCATCCACCCACTCATCCATCCACCCACCTATCCATCCACCCACCTATCCATCCATCCACCCACCCATCCATTCACCAATCCATCCACCCACCCATCCATCCACCCATCCATCAACCCACCCACCCATCCAACCACTCATGCATCCATCCACCCATACAACCATCCATCCACCCATCCACCTACCCATCCATTCATCCACCTGCCCACCCATCCACCCACACATCCATCCATCCATCCATCCATCTACCATCCATCCACACACCCAACCACCCACCTATCCATCCATTCATCCACCCATCCATCCACCCACCCATCCATCAATCCATCCACCCATCCATGCATACATCCTTCCATCCATCCACCATCCAAACACCCATCCACACCTCCATCCATCCATTCATTCACCCATCCACCCATCCACCTACCCACCCATTCATCCACCCATCCATCCACACATCCAACCACCCACCTATCCATCCATTCATCCACCCGTCCATCCACCCACCCATCCATCAATCCATCCACCCATCCATGCATACATCCTTCCATGCATACATCCTTCCATCCATCCACCATCCAAACACCTAACTACCCCCCATCCATCCATCAACCCACCCACTCATCAATCCATCCACCCACCCACCCAACCATCCATCTGCCATCCATCTACCATGCATCCACTCACCCATGCCCCTAACCATCCATCCATCCACCCATCCACCTACCCAACCACTCATCCACCTACCCACTCACTCATCCATCCATGCGCCCCTCCATCCATCCATCCCCCCATCCCCCCACACACACCCCTCCATCCATCCACCAACCCACCCATCCATCAATCCAACCACCCATGAACCATCTGTCCATCCACCCATCCATCTACCCATTCATTTATCTATCCATCCATAAACCCTTTCTCCCAATGACCCATCTATCCACCCACACACCCACCCATCCATGCTCCCATCCATCCATCCATCTAACCACCCATCGACCCACCCACCCACCCATCCATCCATCCATCCACCCACTATCCATCCATCCACCCATCTACCACCCATCCACCCACCAATCCATCCAATGACTCACAAATCCATCCACCCACCCACCCACCAATCTATCCATCCACCTACCCACCTACCCAACCATCCACTGAACCATCCATCCACCCATCCACCTACCCACTCACTCATCCACCCATCCACCCATCCACTCATCCATCTAACAACCATCCACTCACACATCCACCCATCCTCTCACCCACCCATCCCTCCACCCAACAATCCACCCACCCACCCACCTTTCCATCCATTCAACCACCCACCCATCCATCCATCTGCCTTCCATTAACCATCCATCCACCTACCCATCCATCCATGCACCCATCAATCCAACCACCCACCCATCCATCCATATACCCACCCACTATCCATCCATCCACCCACCAATCCATCCATTCACCCACCCACCCATCCATCATCCATCCACCCATCCATCATCATCCATCATCCATCATCACCCATCCACTCATCCACTGACTCACCCAACCACCCAACCATCCATTGATCCAGCTAGCTACCCACTCACTCATCCACCCACCCATCCATCCATCCGTCCACCCACCCATTATCCATCCATCCACCCATCCACCCACCAATCCATCCATTGACCCACACATCCATCCATCCACTCACCAATCTATCCTTCCATCCACCCATCCACACACCCACTCAATCATCCACTGAAACACCCGTCCACCCATCCAGCCAGCCATCCACCTACCCACTCACTCATCCACCCATCCATCCATCCACCCACCCACCCAACCATCCATCCACCCATCTATCTACCATCCATCCACCCATCCACCCATCCATCATGCATCCATCTATCCACCGATCCACCCATCCTTTCATCCACCCATCAATGCACCCACCCATCCACTGATCCACCCAACCATCCATCCAACTACCTAGCCACCTACCCACTCACTCATCCACCCATCCATCTACCATCCATCCATCCACCCACCCATCCATCTATCCATGCATCCATCCACCCATCCATCCATCCATGATCCATCCACCCATCCACCCACCCACTCACCCATCCATCCGTCCACTGACCCACCCACCCATCCACCCCATCCATCCATCCATCTACACATCCACCCACCCACCCACCCACCCACTCATCCATCCACCCACCCACCCACCCATCCGTCCGTCCATCCATCCATCCATCCATCCATCTACCCATCCACCCACTTACCCATCGATCCATCCATGAATCCACCCACCCATCTACCCACCCAACCAGCCTTCTACCCACACTCCATCGATCCACCCCACCCACCCATCCATCCACCCACCCATCCATGCATCCATCTGCCATCCATCCACCCATCCAGCTACCCACCCATCCATCCATCCTTCCACCCAAACCCCCATCCATACATCCAGCATCTATCCACCCATCCACCTATATTTCCATTGATCCAGCAGCTAGCTACCCCCATACACCCATCCATCCATTTATCCACCCACCTGTCCATCCATCCATCCATCCATCCATCTACCCAGCCATACACCCATCCATCCATCATCCACCCATCATCCACCAATGCACCCATCCATCCAACCATCCATCTACCCACGCATCCATCCAACCTCCATAGAACCACTCATCCATCCATCCACCCAACCACCCATCCATCAATCCACCAATCCATCTACCATACATCCACCCATCAACCCACCCACATATCCATCCATCCATCCACCCACCTAGCCATCCATCCATCCACCCATCCACCCACCCACCCATCCATCTATCCACCATCCATCCACCAATCCACACACCCACCTGTCCATCCACCCATTCATCCATCCACCCACCCACTCACCCATCTACTCATCCATCAACCCACCCAACCATGGATCTAACCACCCACACAACCATCCATCAATACATTCACCCCCCATCTACCCACCTATTCATCCATCCATTCACCTACCCAACCATCCACCCACTAACCCATCCACCCATCTATCCTCCCACCCATCCATCCATCCACCCATCCACTGACCCACCTGTCCACCCATCCACCCAACCAAACACCCATCCACCCACTCACTCACTCATCCACCCATCCACCCATTCACCAATCCATCTACAAATCCATCTATCAATCTGTCCATCCACCCATCCTCCCACTCATCCATCTATTCACTCACCCACCCTCCCATCCACCCACCCATCTATCCATCCACCAACCCGCCCATCCACCCATCAATCCACCATCCATCCACTTATCCACCCACCCACACCTCCATCCACCCACCCATCCATCCATCCCCCCATCCATTCACCCACACATCCATCCACCCACCAGTCCACTGACTCACCCATCCACCCATCCATCTACCATCCACCCATCCATCCACCCATCTATCTATCCATCCATCCATGCACCCATCCTCCCACGGATCCAGCCAGCCAGCCACCCATCTAACCAGCCACCCACTCATCCATCTATCCATCCACCCATCCATCCCATCACCCATTCACCCATCCATCCACCCACCCATCCACCCACCCATCCATCCACCCATCCAGCCAGCCAGCCAACCATCCATTCACCATCTATCCACCCACCCGCCCACCCACACATCCACCCACCTACCCATCCATCCACCCAATCACCCATCCACCTACCCACCCACCCATCTATCCATCCATTCATCCACCATCCACCTACCCACCCACCCATCCATCCATTCATCCATCATCCATCCACCCACCCATCAACCTACCCACCCACCCACCAACCCATCCAACCATCCATCCATCCACCCATCCACTCTCCATCTTCCCAACCAGCTACTCACAGATCCATCCATCAACCCACCCATCCACCCACCCACCCCTCCATCCACCCAACCAGCTACTCACCGATCCATCCATCAACCCACCCATCCACCCACCCACCCCTCCATCCACCCACGCATCCATGCATCCATCCACCATCCATCTACCCATCCATCCACCTTCCCATCCTTCCATCCATCCAACCACTCACCCACCCACCCATATTTCCATCCATCCATCCATCCATCTACCCACCTATCCATCCAGCCAGCCATCTATCTACCCACCCATCCACCTACCCACACATCCACCCATCCATCCATCCACCCACCCACCTATCCATCCTTCCACCCATCCACCCACCCATCCATCCATCCATTCATCCATCCATTAATTCCCCCACCCATAAATCCATCCACCCATCCACCAGCTATCCATTCTTCTACCCATCACCCATCCTTCCATCTATCCATCTATCCATCCAACCATCTATCTATTCACCAATTATCTGTCTGTCTATCTATCTATCTATCTATCCATCCAGCTATCTGTCTGTCTGTCTGTCTGTCTATCTATCTACCTACCTATTTACCCATCCACCTATCTATCTGTCTGTCTGTCTATCTACCTACTTATCTACATATCTATCTATCTATCTATCTATCTATCTATCTATCTATCTCTCTATCTCTCTATCTCTCTCTCTATCTATCTATCATGTTCTTTGGTCCTCCTAATTTGGGCTAAGCCTGTTAACTACAGCCGATGGCATGGATGCCCATGGAGCCCTTCCTTTTTCAGAATGTGCTGGCTCCTGACAAGGTGATGTCATAGAGAAGATTCTAGAAGAGGGCCTGCCATGGAGAAAGAGCAGCGTTTTAGAAGTTGCTGGGTGAAGGCAAATGAGTTGGGAAGGAAGAAACAGAGTCTGAAGAGGCCAGGAAACCACGTGTAGGCCCGGCCTCCTGTCCCACATCAGCACCAGCGCTGTGTCTGGGACTGCACCCTTTCCCCGCCCTGGAGAAGGTACTAGAAGGTTGGGCACAGGTGTGCAGGGAGGTGGGTAGCTCTTTGTTAGTCCATTCATGCATTTGTGGGGTGTGTGTGTGTGTGTGTGTGTGTGTGTGTGTGCTGGGCCTCGAACTCAGGGCCTGGGTGCTGTCTCTTTAGTTTTTCCACTCAAGACTTGGTGCTCTACCACTTGAGCCACACCTACCTCCACTTGTGGCTTATTTAGTTACTTATTTTTTTGGGGGGGTGGGGGTGGGGAGAGATAGTTCATTGTGCAGTGAGCATCTCCCGGACTTCCTTGCCTGGGCTGGCTTTGACCCACGATCCTCTGGATGTCAGTGTCCTAGGGGGCTCCTGCTGAGCTCTAAGCTGTTTATTCTCGGTTTCATTTCGTTCGTTTCTCTCCCCGGCATCTCTGTTCCTTCAACAGGAGCCCGGAAGTCGATGAAAGCACCCATCATCCTCTTCCTCATCAGCTACCTGGCGGCTCCCACGTGGCCGGCCATCTTGGGGCGTTGTAAAATTGCCAAAATGCTCAGCGACGGGGGCCTGGATTACTTCGAGGGCTACAGCCTACAGAACTGTGAGCACGAGCCCTCTCCGCCCTTCTGTGTCTCCCTCCTTCAAGCCCCATTGTTTTTTGACCTTCTTTATCTACCCCTAGGGGTGTGCCTGGCTTATTTCGAGAGCAAGTTCAACCCCTCGGACCGTGTACGAGAACTCCAGGGGCGGCTACATGGGCTACGGGCTCTTTCAGATCCGGGATAACAATTGGTGTGACCATGGGAAGAATCTGTGCAGAGTGTCCTGTTCTGGTGAGTCTCACACACACACACACACACACACACAGAGCCTCCCTCCCTGGGACGGACGGGTGGAATATTATACAGCCAGGAAGATGGAGAAGGAAGTTAGGGTGAACCAAGACAGGCTAGGCCTGGGAGGGGAAGGCTGGAGACCTGCATTCCAGTAGGGTCTTCTGTCATCCTAGCTACTCATGTTCCTTCCTTCCTTCCTTCCTTCCTTCCTTCCTTCCTTCCTTCCTTCCTCCAGGGGACAGGCGCCAGCAGTTCAGTGGTCACAGGGAGGAGACAGGACATGGTGGCCCCAAGGGGAACCTCAGGACCTGTGGTCAGGAGGAGAAAGCAAGGCCGGGCTCCCGGGGCTCCTGCCTGTCATCCCAGCTTCTCAGGAGGCTGAGATCTGAGGATTGTGGTTCAAGGCCAGCCCAAGCCTGGAGTTCAAGTCCCAGTACTGGGACAAAAATGGAGGAGAGAGAGAGGGAGAGGGAGAGGGAGAAGGAGAAGGAGAGGGAGAGAGAAAGAGAGAAGGAAGGAAGGAAGGAAAGAATGAAAGAAGGGAAGAAAGAAGGAAAGAAGGGAGGGAGGGAAGGAGGGAAGGAAGGACGGAAAGGAGGGAAGGGAGGGAAGGGAGGGAAGGGAGGAAGGAAGGAAGGAAAGAGGGAAGGAAGAAGAGAGAGAAGGAAAGAAAGGAAGGAAGGAGGGAAGGAGGGAGGGAGGGAGGGAGAGAGAGGGGGAGGGAGGAGGGAGGGAGGAGGAAGGGGGAGGAGGGAGGAGGGAGGGGGGGGGAGGGAGGAGGGAGGGAGGAGGGAGGGAGGGGGAGGGAGGGAGGAGGGAGGGAGGGGAGAAGGGAGGGGGGAGGGAGGGGAGGAGGGAGGTGCGCTGGTCTGTGTGTCTAGCTGCTCTGGTGTCTATGGGTGCTGACCTGGCTTTGTTCCTCCACAGCGTTACTGAACCCGAATTTGAAGGCCACGATCCAGTGTGCCAAGAAGATCGTCAAAGGACGGCTGGGGATGGGGGCCTGGTGAGCCGTGTGTGTGTGTGTGTGTGTGTGTGTGTGTATGTGTGCGTGTGCGTGTGTGTGCGTGTGTGCGTGTGTGTGTATGTGTGTGTGCACGCGTGTGTATGTGTGTGTATGTGTGTGTATGTGTGTGTATGTGTGTGTGTATGTGTGCACGCGTGTGTATGTGTGTGTGTATGTGTGTGTATGTGTGTGTGTGTATGTGTGTGTGTATGTGTGTGTATGTGTGTGTATGTGTGTGTATGTGTGTGTATGTGTGTGTGTATGTGTGTGTATGTGTGTGTATGTGTGTGTCTGTGTGTGTCTGTGTGTGTGTGTATGTGTGTGTATGTGTGTGTCTGTGTGTGTGTATGTGTGTGTATGTGTGTGTGTGTGTGCGTGTGCGTGTGTGTGTGTGTGTGTGTGCGTGTGTGTGTATGTGTGTGTGTGTGCGTGTGTGTGCGTGTGTGTGTGTGTGCGCGCTCACACACACATAACCACAGATATAATACAGAATGCATATGATGCCTGGTGTTTATTTATTACATATTACATATGTATTGTATTGTGTATATATGATAAAGGCATAGAGAGAATACATATAACATAAAATCATGTAATATAAATGTATATTAGATATGAATCTATTACATTTATATAATAGATATATTTATATAATAGATACATATATTATACTATATTATATATTTATAATATATAACATATAATACATATTATACTATATTATATATTTATAATATTTATGCTTACTATAGGTGATATATGCTAGTATATCTATTTACCATCTACACCTATCAAATTATAGACTATATAAATAATATATTTATATGATATATTATATAACACTATAACAATATATATGATATATAATGTTACATATAATAATTTAATGTAAGATGTACTATGTATAATAAATATGATAAATAATACTAGATTTAGTACTATATATACATATGTAATATATAATATAACCATATATTTTATATTTATGTATTATATAAAATATATTTACATATAAGTGCATATGATACATAAGACATATAACTATTACAGAAATGTGCATTGTTTACATTTATTATAGACAGTAAATTTTAATATAGAATATACAGAATATATGCATTTTTGAGTATATATATTTATAGCTGGGTATATAATTACGTTAGAGTATAACAATATAAGAGTAGTATCTACAGCACATTTTTTAAAACCAGTCCTGGGGCTTGAACTCAGGCCCTGGGTGCTGTCCCTCAGCTCTTCAGCTCAAGGCCGGTGCTCTACCACTTGAGCCACAGCGCCACTTCTGGTTTTCTGGTGGTTTATTGGAGATGAGAGTCTCACGGACTCTCTTGACCAGGTTGGCTTTGAACCAGGATCCTCAGATCTCAGCCCTCCTGAGTAGCTGGGATGACAGGCGGGAGCCACTGGAACCTGGCTAGACGTTTTCACATTTAGAGAAGCAGCAATTGGATTTTCACAGTTGGGCAGGTTCCCGCGTGATGGACGGGTGTGGTGGGCACTGGGATGGAGAACACACTCAGCTTTAAGGCACAGGATGATACAGAGACACACGGGCTGGGAAGGTGGCTCAGTGGTAGAGCGCTTGCCTTGCATGCATGAGGCCCTGGGTTCGATTCCTCAGCACCACATAAGCGAAAAAGCCAGAAGTGGTGCTGTGGCTCAAGGGGTAGAGCACCAGCCTTGAGCTGAAGAGCTGAGGGACAGTGCCCAGGCCCAGAGTTCAGGCCCCACGACTGACCAAAAACAAATACACAGAAGCCCCCTCCCTCTCTCTCTCTCTCTCTCTCTCCTCAGGCCTACCTGGTCCCGCAACTGCCAGCTCTCTGACACTCTGGATCGCTGGCTGGATGGCTGCCAACTGTAGACGTTGGTGCAGAACAACTGGACAGCCCTGCGAGCGAGGAGGGCCGAGCCAGGTGCTGCCTTGCTTAGTCTCAGCGGTGCCACGAGCTTGCCGGACAGCCTCAGGTGGAAAGGACCAAAACCCCAACAAAACCAAACCCTTGCTTGGGACAGGGGGCTCAGCATGCAGAATAAAGCGAGCTGCTGTCGCTTACTCCATGTGGGGGGCCCAGGTGCCTTGGCCTGTTTTTCTTCCTTTCTTGTTCTTGTTGGTTTGTCTGTTTGTGCGGTGCTGGGCCTTGAACTCATGGCCTCCTGAGCAGCTGGGAGGGCAGGCGCGAGCCACCGGCTTTCTCCGAGAGAAGTGGTTGATGTCAGCCGTCTGGGGGGCTCACGCCTGTCATCCCAGCTACTCAGGAGGCTGAGATCCGGAGGATTGCAGTTTGAGGCCAGCTCAGGGCAAGAGAGTCTGTGAGACTCTGATCTCCAATGAACCAGCAAAAGGTGGAAGTGGCGCTGTGGCTCAAGTGGTAGAGCACCAATGTTGAGCCAAAGAAGCTCAGGGACAGTGCCCAGGCCCTGAGTTCAAGCACAAGCACACACACACACACACACACGCACACACACACACACGCACACGACACACACACACACGGACATTGCAGAGTTTCAACCAGGAAATGGGGAGGGTCGGATTTGAACCAGAGTTTCCAAGGAAGCTGGGAGCAGAACTCTGTCTTTTGCTTGGTTGAAGCGAGTTCCTGCACTTTTAAATCTAGAGAGAGAGAGAGAGAGGGAGAGAGGGGGAGGGAGAGGAGGGGAGGGAGGATGAGGGAGGGAGGGAGGAAGGGGGAGGGGGGAGGGAGGGAGGGGGGAGGGAGGGGGGAGGGAGGGAGGGAGGGAGGGGGGGAGGGAGGGGGGGAGGGAGGGAGGGGGGAGGGAGGGGGAGGGAGGGAGGGAGGGAGGGGGGAGGGAGGGAGGGAGGGAGGAAGGGAGAGCCAGTTTAATTAGGCCCATTTGTTTCATCCTTTGTGCAGTGAAGAGAACACTTCTAAATTGGTTGCGTTTGGGGTTTTTTCCCCTTTAATTATTAATTTCTCATATGAGGCCGTGGTGCACATG
The DNA here is from genome assembly GCF_019054845.1 of Dipodomys spectabilis. NCBI lineage: Eukaryota > Metazoa > Chordata > Mammalia > Rodentia > Heteromyidae > Dipodomys > Dipodomys spectabilis. The sequence continues at coordinate 104,204 of NW_024871443.1, forward strand.
GCAGGCACGATGAACTGCTTGTATTACTGCCCCTGTCTGTCTGTCTCTCTGTGTGTTTCTGTTTGTCTCTCTCTGTCTCTCTCTGGCTCTGTCTGTCTGTATCTGTCTCAGTTTCCCTCTCTGTCTTTGTCTGTCTGTCTGCCTTCCTCTGTCTCTATCTGTCTCTGTCTTTCTCTGTCTCTGTGTCTGCCTCTCTGTGTCTGTCTGTCTGTCTCTGTCTCCTCTCTCTTCAGGACAGAAGAAACCCAGCTCCTTCAGCAGTGCTGGAAATGTTTCTCCAGTTTCTCCCAACATGGTTTGCCACTTGGGGACTCGGCTGGAGCCACCTCTGCCCGCAGCCTCCTGCTCCACACCAGCCGGGGGTCTGGGGAAGCCCTCCTCCCCCCCCCTGCTCCCTCCCCGTCCCTCCCGGCCCTGCCTCCCTCCCTCCGCTCCCTCCTTCCTTCCTTCCCTTCTTCCTTCCTTCCTTCCTTCCTTCCTTCCTTCTGTCCTTCCTTCCTTCCTCCCTGTCCCTTCCCTTCCCTCCCTCCCTCCTCCTTCCCTCCCTCTCTCCCTCCTTCCCTCCCTCCCTTTCCTCCATCCCTCCCTTCCTCCTTCCCTCCCTCCCTTTCCTCCATCCTCCCTCCCTCCCTCCCTCCATCCCTCCCTCCCTCCATCCTCTCCCTTCTTCCTCCCTCCCTTCCTCCTTCCCTCCCTCCCTCCCTCCCTCCCTCCTTCCTTCCTTCCTTCCTTCCTCCCTCCCTCCTCCCTCCTCCCTTCCCTCCCTCCCTCCCTCCCTCCCTTCCCTCCCTCCCTCCCTCCTTCCTTCCTCCCTCCCTCCCTCCCTCCCTCCCTCCTCCCTCCCTCTTCTCCCTCGCTCCCTCCCTCCTTCCTTCCTCCCTCCCTCCCTCCCTCTCTCCCTCCCTCCCTCTCCCCTCCCCTCCTTCACTTTGTTCCACTGGCGTCTGCTGCTCTACCACTTGAGCCACCTTTCACTTCCAGCTTTTTGCTGGTTCACTGTCTCTCTGAGAGTGACAAACATGTGATGCACACACGTGCACACACACATGCGCACACACACACATGCACACAGACGCGCGCACACACGCACACACATGCACACACCTGCACACACGCACACACACCTGCACACACACATACACACATACATGCATACACCTACACACACATGCACACACACATACACACATGCACACACACATACACACATGCACACACATACACACATGCACACACACATACACACATGCACACACACATACACACATGCACACACATACACACATGCACACACATACACACATGCACACACACATACACACATGCACACACACATACACACATGCACACACATGCACACATGCACACACATGCACACACATGCACACACATGCACACATGCGCACACACATGCACACACATGCATACACACATGCACACATGCGCACACCACGCGCACACACATACACACACACACACACACACACGCATCTTCTACTGCCTGTGGCTAGGAGCCGCTCAGCCCCCGCCTCCCCCCGCAAACTCCATCACCACCGCCCGCCATCATCATCATGATCATCATTCACCATGGGCTGTCGTCATTGTCATAGCTCGAGGGCCCCCCCCCTCCATCCTCCGTCCCCAGTTATTCACGTCCATGATTCCCTTGTTCAGTTTGAAGCTGTGCGTGTGTGTTTGTTGCTTCTCCCCCACACACCCCCAAAGCTGCTCCCCAGAGCTGAGAGTCCCACAGGCCTTTCCGCCCCGGGCTGACCTGGAACCGCGATCCTCCGGAATCTCAGCCTCCTGAGTGGCCCGGATTGCCAGGCCCGAGCCACCCCTCCACCCCCCACCCCGGCCCTAGCCTGGCTCGGACTATTTAATTGGCTCAACTCGGTTCTGCTGCAGTGAATAGATAATTCTAGAACGCGCATCAGGGCTTGTTAAAATATAAAGAAGAAAATAAAAAAGCAATGGAATGTGGAGGATACATACATAACTATAAATATATTGCATATACAGGATATAGAAAGATATAATAAATGTATACATGATTATATCAGCATGTATATGTTTTTCTCCTGTTGCTGGAAGAGCAATCTGTATCTTTTATTTGCTTTACAGAAATGAAGAAGAAGAAGCCCAAGATGGAATTAGAATCCATGTGGCTTCTGGAGGGCTGGGGAGGGGGAGAGTCCAGGACCAAAGAGGCAGCCTTCTAGAAGGTTCCCCCCCCCCCCCCAGGTAGAGCACATTTACGGTAGGAGGCGGTTGCCGTGTTTCTGTGGAATCTGATGCTCTTCCTCATGAGCCACAGATGGGGGTGGCAGAGACACCCCGAGATCACACACGGAGAGTTCCACGCCCCACACCCCCTCCCGGCCCTGGCCGCAGACACCCCGACAATTCCAGGGGGGCTCTTTTTTCCTGTTATTTTTTTTTCCTCCCAGAGCAGATCTTCCTTTCTCTCTCCCTTCTCTTTTCTTCCCCCGCTGCCCCAGGGTTGGGGGATCCCCGGTCCACATTGAACAGGGCCCCCCTGTCCTCCCCCAGGAGCCCGCCCTCCCTCCTGCCACCCACCTCCCCCTCCTCCAGACACCAGCCTAACAGCTCAGGACAAGCGCCCCAGGCCCTGAGTTCAAGCCCCAGGACACCCACAGGGATGATGTAGAACAAGGACAAGGCTTTGAGCTCTGGAGACCCCGGGACCAGAGGCTGAATTCACCCCTGTCATTTGGGTGCTGGGCCTAGCCAGGCAGATGAAGCAACCTCTCTGTGCTTGTGGGCATAAGAGGAGCCGAGGGCGGCAGAGGAGAGGGGCGGGAGATATGGCTCCCAGGACGCTAACGAGAATCATCTTGACAGTCATGATAGCTAGTGTGAATCATGGCGGTGAGGGTGGTGATGATGATGGTTGTTTGTGACCTGCAGAGAGCTCTGCGGGGAGCTGTCTCTCCTCCATCTCCCCCTCCCCAAAGTCATTTTCTAGAATGCTTCATTTATTCCTTGCTCACGAGGAGGCTGAGGCTTCTCATGAATGACTTGCGTTTGTGGAAAAATCCCACAGCCCGGGACACTGCATTTCTTCTATTTGAATTTAATTGAATCCATTGATCTGCTTGAATCCGAGTTCAGCAGAAAACCTTGGCCGCCCGCCTCATCCAACTTTTGGGGGAAATCTCTGGAACTTCTCCCCTTGGGCCTGGAAGGACGCATCTTAAGGGCAGAGACACACAAATCTCAGGAGTCCCTTTTTAAAAAGAGAGCAAAAAGGTCAGTCCTGGGGACTTGAACTCAGAGCCTGAGCTTCTATGCTCAAGGCTGGCGCTCTACCACTTGAGCCACAGCACACTCCTGGCTTTTTTGGTAGTTGGTGGGAGATAAGCATCTTACAGACTTTCCTGCCCAGGCTGCTTTGACCATGATCCTCAGATCGCAGCCTCCTGAGTAGCTGGGCAGATAGATCTGGGAGCCCCGCTGTGCCTGGAAAACGGTGGTGGATTTTGGGGTTTGGGGTGGGGGAGCAGGGTTGTTGATGAAGAGAAGGAACTTTTGCTCACTAGCTGTTCCGAGCTGCGTTCATTTCTACCTTCATTAGCCCTTCAGCCATTAGCAGAACTTAGGGAAACAATGAAATCTGCAGCTTCTGGCACATTCTGACAGCTGCACTGAGCGCTGAACTCTCTCATACCAGGGGACGGGAGGCGCTGCGCATCAATAAGGGGGAAAAAAATAGATGAATATTTCCAGGGAAGCAGCAAGCTGAGAATCGGGACTAGACAATTCGCCAGGAGCCAGAAATAAGACAGGGAAAAAGCAGAAGAAAACACACACGCGCGCGCACACACACACACACACACACACACACACACACACACACACACACACACACACACACAGTACAAACTCATTAGCAACAGCAGATATGCAGCAAAACCATAAGGAAAAAAGAGTCTGAATTTGTTAAGCAGCGAGTATTTAAAAAAACAAATCTAGAGGACGGACAAATCTGTGAGTTTGGGGTGGTTTGGTTTTGGTTTTGGTTTGAATCCTCTTGGTTAAAAGGAGCTAGGAAGACTATTCTAGAAAGAAGTAGGTCACACACTGATAGTCTGAAATATATTGACATGTTCATTATTAATATTAATATATTCTTTGGGCCAGGAAGTGGGGTTTCCTCTATTCACTATCCATCTAGCCACCTTTCTATCTATCTATCTATCTATCTATCTATCTATCTATCTATCTATCTATCTATCTCTCTATCCATCTATCTATCCATCTTTTTATCTCTCTATCTATCCATCTTTCTATCTATCCATCCATCCATCTATCCATCTTTCTATCTATCCATCCATCTATCTATCTCTCTATCTATCTATCTATCTAGCTCTCTATCTATCTATCTATCTATCTATCTATCCATCTTTCTATCTATCCATCTATCTATCTATCTATCTATCTATCTATCTATCTCTCTATCTCTCTCTCTATCTATCCATCTTTCTATCCATCCATCCATCCATCCATCTATCCATCTTTCTATCTATCCATCTATCCATCTATCTATCTATCTATCCTATCTATCTATCTATCTATCTATCTATCTATCTATCTATCTATCTCTCTAGCTCTCTATCTCTTTATCTATCTATCCATCTTTTTATCTATCTCTCTCTCTTTCTATCTCTCTCTCTCTATCTATCTATCCATCTTTCTATCTATCCATCCATCTATCTATCTATCCATCCATCTATCTATCTATCTATCTATCTATCTATCTATCTATCTATCTATCTATCTATCTATCTCTATCTATCTTTCTATCTATCATCCAT